>NW_027512425.1:300000-520230 GCF_048772815.1 Callospermophilus lateralis
CATGAGATAGTCTTTTGGTGGTCTCTTCCTCCGAAGCTCGCCCAGTGTTTACTTTGATGATTGGGTGTAGAAAAGAACATTCAGTCAAAAAGGGATAGTCGGTATGATTAGGAAGATAGTTGTTAGGTTTAGGAAGAAGAATGAGTATAGGTTTTGGAAAAAAAATATTCTTTATCAATAGGGTTTTGTTTAGAGTGTGAATGTAAATGTTAGCCCACGTGAAGAGTCAGTCACAATAGTGAACCGGAGAAAATATGTAGGAAAACAGATATCAATAGAGATATTACGAAATAAGGCAAAATATAAAGTGGGTGATAGGATTAGACATTTTCAACAGGGTTGAATTTGAATATATGATCTTAGGAAGAAACCAATATGTAGTCACTAATTGGATTGATATTTGAGAGCATTAGGCAACCTGGACATGGCTGTGTTTAGTAATCCATGTTCATTTTCAATTTAGGCTTTGGTACAATAATAAGTGTGAACCTTGCATTTTGTCTGCAGAATATTACTGTGATAAAATGTATATGTAGATCAGGTGACATGAGTAATTTTTCCATCATTTCTGGGAGCAATATTTTGAAGATTAATAAGTTAGTATTGGGGGTACAAAGAGGTGTACCTTGTGTCTATGAATATACAGCTAATGCATGAATAGACCATACTGTTAATAAATAATATAACTGGTCCACTTTAAATAATGCATTGGATTCATATCTTAAAATATATAAGAAATCTTATATTGATATACATACATTCATTCCAACTAGTTATACATCTAATAGTAAAATTAAGGTTATGGTTTATCATGAAAGGTGTGTGAGTTTTTCTTCAAAAGTGATTATGGAAATCAAAAATAATATGTTTCGAAAGAAGTCTCATGAAAAGACCAGTCAAGAACCATGAAAAAATACATGTGTTCTGAAGCAGGAAGTGATTGAAAGTGAAACAAATGCCTCTAAATTAGCGAACTTGTGGATGAAATATATATCCTATTATGTGCATAAACTGAAGAAATAGTAATGTACCAGTTTTGAATAAAAATGAACGTCAAAATACACATCATGTCCCATAGGAATCAATTTGATTGATGTTAACCTGGGTAAGTTACTGTATTAATTTTAGGATTTGTAGGCACCATTCACTGAAGATAGTTTTCAGTACTAGGAAACAAATACATATTTCAAGTGGATGAATATTTCTGACTATAATCTTGTGAAAAGTTGATTATAAATTCACATATATGAATATGAATGAATTTAGGAAATGTATAAAAAGACACATGTATTTCATATTTTGAAAAATCTGGAAAGTTTGTATATATATATATATATATATATATATATATATATATATATATATACACACACACACACACACACACACACACATGCACACAGACATTAAAAAGTAGCAATATATATGCCAATTGAAATTCACCATGAAATATATATCATCCACAGATTCAAAAATATTCATTTTACTGAACATGGATTTATGTATAATGTTGTTAAACTAGGAAGCTCACACAGAGTTCGAATTTTAACTTCCAACAGCATTTAGGAGAAGTGATCTCTTCTCACAATGTGTATCTGCCAAGTCAACCACCTCACAAGAATGTACGTGTTGTACCTTGTAGGATTCTATATGTGCATATAAAAATACATGTGCAAATAGGCTACAGAGAAAGGGAGACAGGAATTCACATATTTGTTAACTTTAAAAACACATGGAGAACAATTTCTACAAAAGTTGACTAGATTTGTAACTCCTACACTACATAATGCAAAAGGCAAATTCAACTATACACCATGCCTCCTCTGAACTGCTTGTATTTCTATTCTGTTTGGATTATTATTCTCCATCATATTAGGATAAGTAGTCAGAGTCTAGTAGGCTAAGGGTTAATGTCAGGGATTCAGTATTTCCAATGGAAAATTGGAAAAGGTATCCAATGTGTATGTAATTATGTGCTTTGAAAAATCTTCCCACTCTTATCCAGAACAATGCCTTTACATTACCTTTGCCCCAAGTAAGACACAATTACAGGAGAAGAGTTCGAAAATCTGTGCATATATATATGGAATGCAATATGCTCAGTTGTTCACAAACTTGGAGGTGGTAGAGGAGTTTACAAAAGTAATGGACAGGGTAAACCCTCCACAAAAATGGAGCTTTGCTGGCCTAAAGTCTTCTTGAGAAACTGCCTCTGAGGTTGGGCACTTGAAATATATGTTGTTGTCAGGAGCTTAATCTTCATATGTGGTGAGACAATTAAAGCTGGATCTGCATCTATGTGACCTGAAGGATCTTGTTTCTTATTTTCCAATGAACATGAGACAGCAGTGCTGAATTCTCTCTTTGTAGGTAAACTGTGGCCACTGGGGGCTATGTGTCTCCCTGTGAGGACTGTGAAACCATTTGATCATCCTCCAATTTTCGTGGTGTTTCTTGCTGCTGTACTGGGAGTTTGGTATTTGCTTCGTGAAATACAAAGATTTCAACTGGGACAAAGTGCTAGAGGGAGTTCTGTCACGTGTGGTGTGTCAGGGTCTGCAAGAGAATGCACCAACCAGGCCTTTATCCCACATAGCTTGGCCCCTTGACCATAGCAACCTGATTCTGAACATTGCACTGAAAACTCTCCATATAACAGGATGCATTTACATATAAGGGTCTGCTGGCTACACTATGTCAGTCACAAGCTATTTGGAAGTCAATGGAAGGTCCACATGACTCCACCACAGATGTTTTATCACACACCTGCACACCACTACTCTAGGCCCACTACTCAGGAGGCTCCAACTTACTGGCATCACTGTTCTTCAACATTTTCATGAAACCCAGTCAATCAAGGCACTGTATTGTATACTCATGATCAGCAACAGGACATCCAAAGTTTCTCCAGTGCCACCTGGTCATGGGAATTTCAAAAATTTGATGGTATTCATCTAGCCAGTTTTCAAGGATGAAGTTGGAGGCACTGTGGGTTTCAATTCATTCAGGAACCACTAAATGGTGAGGAAGTTCATTTCAATGAAATCTCTGGACAACACTCACAGGAAAGGCTTCCCAAAGAGTGGCCAAAAGGTCACATGAAGCCAGGCCCATTGAACTGTACAATGTGAGGTCCATGTGTGTTTTGACTCTCAACTATGGCTTCCATGTTTTTCATAATAAAATCATGTGATATCCTGGCTGAGATTCACAGTGCTCTGTGGAAAACCAACCTGGGACTAGATTTCAGATTCCAAGGGTGAATCTCATGCGTGGCCTCCTAAAATCCCAACTCAATTCATGGCAATACTACTCTGAGGTCAGTTCCAGAACTCAGTCTATAAGGGGAATCACCCAAGAGTGAAGCCCTGGTGGACCCAGTCATCTCTTCCAACTGCCACAAAAATGACCACAATTATAACCAAAACACTCCCACATGGCCCTCATTTTCTTCCATATAGATATTCATCATAACTTCTGGCTAGAGGTTTCCATAAGTGGTGCAGCTCAAGACAGTGTCCAATATAAGCTTCCTTGCCCCTCAGTTGCCTAAAGTAAGTGTGGCCTGCACACTCTTCCTGTCAACCAGGAGTGATCAAATAGGCCTGCCATTAATACTGCTCTGCTTCTACTATTTGAGGCCTACTGACTGTCAGGTATAGATTCTTATGTGGTTTGTAGTCATGAGACAAGACTAGCACATCTGCAGGGCTTTGAAAAACTCATTTTACTCAAGGGTCAATAATCACACTTGATGGAGGTCAGGAACCTAACAAAGGAAGGTGAGAGACTTCATCCACAATGACTGATCTTTTTGAATTTTGGTTATGGATGCACACAAGGGATATTTCTTTAGATCCATCAGGTGCTGACAATCTAAGCCCCAGCTTCACCGAGCGCCAAGAGGCTGATTCAGACACATCCATTTCCAAAGCAATTAAGCGAAGAGCCACAGGTGATGCCCACTCATTTCCATTTGAATACTGTTTTCTTCAGGCTTCACAAAGGGGTGGCCTGAGCCAAAGACTTTCCTTACATTCAGGGCAACAGAAAAATAGGTAAGCAAATGGCCCAAAGCAGGGTTTTTCCACTGAGACTTTCCTGGTATCTGAGTTTCCTGATATCTGAGTTTTCTGACATGCTCCACTTCCCTTCAGCTATCCAGTACATGGCCATGTGACAGAGCTTGGAGGTGCTACATAGCTTGGACACAAAACTTTGAGCCTATTCTGGAGAGTGTCCGGAATTCAGGAAGAAAACAGGAACTTAGAAAGATAGTAGGTTTTGCCCATTGATAAGGCTAGTCGCAGTCCATTCATAAATTGGCAGTATGAATGCTGGGAAGCTTTCTACTAGACAGAACACATCCATGATGCATTCTTTTTCTAATACTAAGACCACAGAGAGAGTGGGATACACAGTAATAGAAACACTCACCTTGTCAGAGGACATACTAGATACAGTCCTCTCCAAACCAAACAAATCGCCTTTCCTACATATTCTCAGAACATGAGACAAAACCACAAACTCACACCCACACTCAAAAAGACACCACCTTTCCCAAAGTAGGTCTGTGACTATCCGGAGTGTCCTATGATGGGTGGGACATACAATATTTCCACGAAATGCTCTGTGCTGTCTCAGTTCTGGTCTCCTTGGCCAACTCTGTGAAGTTGTCAAAAGTCACTGGTGAGCCACTACCTGCTTTCTCAGGAAAGGCCCCTCTTCTTAGCTTTCCTAGCATTTGGCCATCCTCACATAACTAGGTACCAAGAAAGACTGACTCTGTCCTTGGTTTACCCAAACAAGTGACACCACTGGAACTGGGACTGGAACTGTCTGTGGTTGCCTGGCTTCCTGAATCCCAAGTTTAGAGAGTTCCATCACCAAGGAAGTTATGTGAGGTAACTTCCTTCAGGAAGTGAATGAAGTCACTGCCTTGGCAACCTCTTTGTCCTAACAGTTGCTTCCAAGGGTCCCATGAGATGGAGGGTGCACCTACTTGCTGTGACGTTTTCACAAGTTAGAATGGTATATCAACCATAGGCACCTGGGCACAGCTCTCCACACAGGCTTGGTTTGGTCCATCTTCTCTACATTAAGATGAAAGAGGCTGATTCAGACACATCCCTTCACCCTGACCAGGTTGTTTGCGATGGAAGTTGACTTTTCCTCCCTCAGGTCCTTCATTGCTGCCTACATCTTCTCCATGGATCATTTCTGTATTGACCTTTGAGGTTCTCAGCAGGTGGAAGATCCCCTACACTCCTGATTGTAAGACCAACTCTGTCCCTGCTTTTCTGTAAAGTTAGATTGAGGGAACAGTGTATGGTTAGGGTAATAACAGGTTCAATTTGGGTTAGGAATCATTCTGCATGATGAATAATGGCATTGGGAACCTGTGATATTTACAAGAATATACAGGTGAAATATAAGTATGAATACAGAAGTCTAGGTAAGATTTGAAGCCCAGAAGAGCATTGGGTCCTTGATTGGGATACTTAGCTTTGAAATACCTTCTGCACAGATGTCTCAGATAAATCGATAAACAATGGCATAGGACCTTGTAAATTGGATGATTGAATGTAGAAGAAAACATCCACTTAAAAAGGGTAGTTGGTAGGATTGGAAAGATAGTCAGTAGGTTTAGGAAGAAGAGTGAGTATAGGATTTGGTCCAAAAGTTCTTTAGCAATAGGGTTTCTCGTAGAGAATGAATGTAAATGTCAGAACATGTGATGAGTCAGTCACAATGATTAACTGGGGAAAATATATAGGGAAGCAGATATCAATAGAGACATGAAGAAATCAGGCAAAGTATAAATTGATTGATAGGATTAGACATTTTCAACATGGTAGATGTTGAATATACAATCTTAGAAAAAAACAAATATTTAGCACCAATAGGATTAACATTTGAGAGCATTAGGCAATCTGGACTTGGATGTTTTTAGTAATCCATGCTCACTTTCCATTTAGGTTTTGGTACAATCATAATTGTGAACTTTGCATTTTGTGTCCAGAATATTACTGTGATAAAGTGTATATGTAGATCAGGTGACATGAGTATTTCTTCCACCAATTCTGTGGTCAATATTTTGAAGATGTATAAATTAGTATTGGGTGTACAAATAGGTCTACCCTGTGTCTACAAATATAGATAAAATGAATGAATTGACCATACTGTGAATAAATAATATTACTGGTTCCAACTTTAAATTATGGATTGAATTGATATCTGAAAATATACAGGAAATCTTATATTGATATACATACATTCATTACAACCATTTATAGATCTAATGGTAATATTAAGGTTATGGTTTGTCATGAAGAGTGTGTGAGGTTTGCTTCAAAAGCGATTATTGAAATCTAAAATGAAAAGTAGTCTCATGAAAAGACCAGTCAAAAAACATGGAGGAATACATGTGTACTGAAGCAGGAAGTGATAGAAAGTGAAACAAATGCCTATAAATTTGAAAACTTGTGAATGAAATATATATCCTATGATGTGCATAAACTGAAGAAATAGTCATGTAACATTGTTGAATAAAAATGAATGTCATAATACACATCATGTACCATAGTAATCTACTTGAATTGATGTTAAAGTGGGTCAGATACTGTAGAAAAATTAGGACTTCTATGCACCATTCACTGAATTTAGATTTCAGTACTAGGAAACAATATGTATTTGAGGTGGATGAATATTTCTGAGAATAATTTTGTGAACATTTGATTATAAATCCACATACATGAATATGAATGCATTTAGGGATTGTATAATAAGAAACATATATTTTATATTCTGAAAAATCTGGAGAGTGTGTATATATATATATATATATATATATATATATATATATATACACACACGCACACACACACACACACACGCACACGCACAGACATTAAAAGGTAGCGATATATATGCCAATCGAAATTTATTATGAAATATATATCTTTCACAGATCCAAAAATATTCATTTTACTGAACATGGATTTATGTATTATCTTGTTCAACTAGGAAGCTCACCCGTAGTTTTAATTTTCAGTTCCAACAACGTTCAGGAGGAGTTATCTCTTTTGACAATTTGTATCTGCCAAGTCAGCCACCTCACAAAAGTGTACATGTGATACCAGGTAGGATTCTATATGTGCATACAAAAATACATGTGCTGAATAGGATACAGATAAATGGCGACAGGGAGAACTACTTCAATTTAATATTGACTTGATTTATAACAACTACCCTTTATCATACAAAAGGTAAGTCCAGCTATACACCATGCCTCCTCTGAACTGCTTGTATTTCTATTCTGTTTTGGTTATTTTGCTCCATCAATTTAGGATTGACACAGTCTGGCTTGGCACAATTCAGGAGCCACTTGTCAAAAGCTAACTTTATTTTTAGAACCACACATGCCAAAAAATAGCTCCTCGGGAAAAACACTCAGAGCACAACTGCCACCACCGGCTTCCCACAAGCTCTCAACCTCCCCTCTCCTCCTGCTCTTGAGGTCGATTGGCTGGGTTGTTTGAGCAGAGCCAAAAAAGTCCCCCAAAAAGCAGCTCCATAATTTGAAAGGGTGGGGAAACAGCCCAATGGGCATCACCGCAGAGGAGCCAATCAGCTAGATGTTGCTGGGGCCGCTGTGAGCCAACCATCAGCTGGCAGTCTGAAAGTTTGCTTTGGCCCCTTGGGCTGTGGCTCTCAACATCTAACCCTCTCTGTTTAAACAACAAGCATGTGGCTTAGGGACCATGCCTGCCTTAGGTTGTCCAATAGTACATATGGTTCTTACCCATTATCGAATGACCTGACCTCAAGGTGTCAGCCTCCTGTCTTAGATTGGTACCATTGTAATTGGATCTTACCCGTCACTGACTACAGGTCCAGTATACATCCACACCTGTGGAGAGGTCTTTGTACCAGCGGGCGGGTGAGGCTCTTTGGCTCATCTCTGTTGGCCCCCTAATTTTAGCTGAACAACCATGAAAAGCAGAAGGGAGGAAGATACACCAAGGCAATTGATGCCTCTTTTTGAAAAAATTGTACCACCGATGACATCATCAGAGAAATACCCCAACACTACCACACGTCACTGCACCAACAGATAGTTCACAATGCAGGCAGGTGAGTTCACAATGCATACAAGTGATACATAGTCCAGGCAAGTTCTGCAAGCAGTTCAGTGATGGCTATTGCAGAAGCTGTAGATTGGTTTTATCTTTGACTTCACATGCACTGGGATGAAGATAAAAATTCTGGCAACAATGCCTAAAGAAAGAATTATGTAACATTCCAAAAGGCACTAAAAGAAAACAATTTTCTTAACAATTTACATTGTCTAGAAGAGAATTATTAAATATAATGAAAAGAAAAGGTGGATCCAACATGGCGGCGGGCAGAGAGGCTGCGCTTTTAATGCACTCCCAGTGATGGGGTCATAAAGTCGCAAGGATAACTCTTGGATTCTACCAACGGAGATTCTCCTAGCAAAATTCAACTGAAGGGAGACTGCCCGGGAGCTACAAGAATTTTTTTGAAGCGTCTGTGTGACCCAGACGAGTGGGACCCTGCCACTAGACGCGGAGTTCGAGATTCACCAGCCACAGTCTGCGCACCGCGGGCACAGCTGCAGATCCGTCCACCGGCCCGCAGCCAAAGTGACTGGGTCCTGCTAGACGCCGAGACACAGCTTGGCAGGAAGAAGTCTTTAGCCAAGCCTCCACGCACCAGGAGCTGAGGTGAACCGGGCCGGACCAGTCCCACACCTCCCCTCGGTCAATCCGGCAAGAAGCCTGGGGCCCACCATAGCAGAGAGGTGACATCATCGGAGTTCGGCCGGCGAAATTCCTTCCCAGCAAAATCCACTTTAGCAGGTGTGTGACTCCCCATACTGATACAAGCAGCCAGGAAACTTCATTGACTTCTCAGGGGTCGTGTCCGTAGGGAAGCAGAGGGGAGCCCAGAACCCAAGGCCCCCATATCACCAGTGGTGACCCCTAAGGTCTTATCCGCCAGTTTACCACAGCACTGAGGCTTAAAAGGGGCACTCGGTGGGGCTGCAAGTGTAACTAGATCTCTGGAGAATCACTTCTGGGGAACAGGACCTGGCTGGCAGGCTGACAGGAGGAAGGGGGTTAAGAGCTGGAGAAGTGAAATGGCTCTGGACTGACAAGTCTGAGAGACCCCCAGAAGACGCCCTACAGGGATAGCTATCGGCAGGTAGAGAGCAGACACTCCGCTTGGAAGGCACAGCTCCGCCTACTGGAAGAGAAGACTTTAATTTTTTTGTTGTTGTTGTTGCTGTTGTTGATATTTTTTTCTCTCCTTCTTCTCTCTCTGTTCCTTTCCCCCCTTTTCCTTCTCTCTTTCTATCCCATTTCAAGTTTTATTGTTCTTTTCATTCCCCTCTAATCTATCTCTCCCTCTATCCTTTTTTTCTTTTTAAGAGCACCTTCATTCTCCTACCCCCCAACTCTCATTCCAAGCATTACATCTTCCATTGTGTGTAATTGTCTAAATGCAAATAGGTGAATGTCTCGAGGCTGTCTATAAGACTCCTAAATACCTAGCTACTACCAACACCCTGATCCAATTGCCTGGTAGTATCCACCTTCAGTGGAGCAATCTTCTTAAGCAGCCGAGACATACTAACCATTGTACCACCAGAGCACCCAACCTAAACATATAGTCCTAAGAACAAACAGCAAATCATTATATGCATACAGAACCTAGAAGCCTTATATGAATTGAATGAATCAGCTTTAAAGTACAACAAAGCCCAAAATTTTTAGGCATAATCTTCCACCACAAAAGAGAGACAACAGAGATATACAAAGCCAAAACAAATGTATAAGAGAAAGCAGTTACAAAGCAGTCAAACAGAGCTGGAAAGCAACGTGAACAATATGAAAAAACAAGGGAAAAAGGGGTTACAAACAATGCAGGACAATCTAAATATACAGGAGGACCTAGAAGAATCAGAAATATGGACAGGGAAAGAAATCAAGGCATTCCTAATTCAGATGGAACGGAATATTAGAGAAGACATGAGACAGCAAATCCAAGCATTGAAAGTATATTTTGAAGAGGAACTAACCACACAAATTAAATCCGCAAAGAATGAGCTTTATCAGGAGATAGAGGTGTTAAAAAATAATCAAGTTGTAATCATAGAAATGCAAGAAACCGTAAATCAGATTAAAAGCGCTAATGAGAATATTACAAACAGACTAGATCAAGTAGAAGTCAGAACATCAGATAATGAAAACAAAGTATATCAACTTGAAAAGAATATAGTCAACACAGAAAAGATGTGAAATCAAACATAAAACACAAAACACAAGTGCACACATAATATAATACATACAACACATGACATAATATTAAAGGCCTTATGACTTTTTACAGGTGAAATCTCCATTGAAATGTCTAAAAACTCTATTTTCCAAAAATAGAACTGATCAGCAAAACATTAACCTAGTTCTGTATGAGCTAAAAAAACAAAATAAAACTTCATGATATGAGAAAGGGGAATAATAAAATAGATTTGAAAAAAACATTCTGGTTCTGTCACAGATGTAAGAACAGCCAAACTGGAGTTCTGCATATCAGCTCTTATTGATTTGAGCCAAATCATCTTATTTTTGGTCTGTAGAAATCTCTTTAGTTAATCTCTCTGGAATCCAAATTGGCTACTGTTCTCCCTGTGGAAACACAAAAACATACCCCGGACTCCAGACAATTACTTGGTCAGGACCTTTCCATTGTCCTGTTAGAATATCCTTCCAAAGTACCTTGGGCTTATGTACATTTTTTGGACATATATGCCTTTCTGCAGCACTAAGTCCTGATGAACCCAAATTCAAAAAGTTTAGACTAAAAGGGTTATTTTAAGTTTACCTTTGGGGAATATATACCCCTTCCCAATTTGTTCTTTTTGCTTTAATATGTACGTTTTAATAGTTTCATGTGCTCTTTCAACTATGCCTTCTCCCTGTGGATTGTATGGGATTCCTGTTATATGAGTAATGCCAAATGATGAGCAAAATTGTTTAAAAGAAGTAGAAGTATAAGCAGGGGCATTATCTGTTTTTAACTCTTTTGGAACGCCCACAGTGGCAAAATTTTGTAAGCAATGAGCTATAACATCTTTAGCTTTTTTCTCCAGCAAGAAGGGAGCCCATCAAAAATCCAGAAGAAGTATCAACTGTAACATGCAAATATTTTAATTTTCCAAATTCTGGCAAGTTTGTGACGTTCATCTGCCAAATATGGTTAGGTATCAATCCTCTAGGATTGACTCCAAGATTAACTTGTGGTAAAAAGGTCACACAATTTTGACATTGTTTTATTATTTGTCGAGCTTGTTCCTTAGTTACTTTGAAACGCTTTTGTAAAGTATTAGCATTGACATGGAACTTTTTATGAAAATTTGTAGCTTCTTCTAGTGTAGAGAAAATATGTATGAATGTCATGTGTTGTTTTATCTGCTAAATAATTGCCCAAACTAAGGGCTCCAGGCAATCCTGTATGTGTCCTGAAATATCCTATAAAAAACGGATCTTTCCTGTTCCAGATTAGACTTTGTATAGTCGAAAGCAAAGAGAAAATAGTAGAGGAAGGGGAAATCCTTCTACCATCTTCATGTGATACTATAGCACTAACTATATACTGATTATCAGAAAATAAATTAATTACAGATGCTTTAAGCATCACAAAAGCTTGTAATACTGCATTAAGCTCTACATTTTGAGCTAATTGTTTGGGTACTAAAAATGTAAAAGTTTGATGAGGTGTAAATATTACTGCTGTACCATTATTTGACCCATCAGTGAATATATTTGTAGCATTTATAATAGGTGTTTTTCTTGTCATTTTTGGAAAAATTACATGATGTGATGACCAAAAAGACAATAAAGGATTAGATGGTAAGTGGTTATCAAATGAAACATTAGATTTGCACATGATTATTGCCCAAGTATTTAACTAATTATCTAAATCATCAATTTGATTCATAGTATATGGAGTAATAATTTTATCTTCTTGGGTTGTATTATAGTTATAGTAGAAATATTCAAGTAAAAGAGAAGGTCTCTCGAGCTAGTCAGACAGAGATAAAAATTCAATTAAAAGAGAAGGTCTCTCTAGCTAGTTAGACAGAGGAAAAAATCAAGTGATTGATCCTGATAATGTGTCTGAATCAGCCTCTTGGACCTGTGTGAGGTTGTGGCTTAGATTCTCATCACCTGATGGATCATTCCGTGTGTGAATCCATACCCAAAATGGCCAAAAGAGCAGTCCCTGTGGATGAAGTGTCTTGCCTTCCTTTGTAAGTTTACTGAACTCCATCAAGTGAGAATACGCATCCTTTGTGTCAAATGAGTTCTTCAAAGCCCTGGAGAGTCTAGCACATAGGTTCTTGGGTTTTCTCATGACTCCAATTCACATAAAAATATCTATACCTGACAGTCAGTAGGCCTCAAATTGGAGAAGCAGAGGTGTATTAAGGGCAGGCCTATTTGATCACACCTGGTTCACAGGAAGGGTGTCCAGGCCACCATGACTTTAGGCAATGAAGGGCAAGAAAGCTTATTTTGGACACTGTCTTGGACTTCGCCACTCATGGAAACCTCCAGACAGAGCGTAGTATGAGAGTGTATATATGGAAGAAAATGAGGACCATGTGGGAGTGTTTGGTTTTAATTGTGGTCATTTGTGTGGTAGTTGGAAGATATGACTGGGTATACCTGGGCTGAACTCTGGTGTGATTCCTCTTAGAGACTGAGTTCTAGAGCTGACTTAGAGAAGTGTTATCATGAAATATGTTGGGATTTTAGTTGGTCACGCATGAGAGTCGCCCTTGGAAACCGAGATCTAGGCCCAGGTTTGCTTTCCACAGAGCACTTGGAATCTAATCCAGGATATCACATGGTTTTATTCTGAAAGACATGGAAGCCATAGTTGAGAGTCAAAACACACATGTACCTCACATTGTAGACAGCAATAGGTCTGGCTTCCTGTGAAATTTTGGCCACTCTTTGGAAGCCTTGCCTGTGAGATTTCTCCAGAGCTTTCATTGAAATGAGCTTCCTCACCATTTAATTGTTCCTGAATGAAGTTAAACACACAGTGCCTCCAACATCATTCTTGTAAAATGGCTAGATAAATACCATGAAATTTTTGAAATTCCCATGACCATGAAAATGGTGTAGAACAGAGATGCCAGTAAGTTGGAGCCTGATGTGAAATGGGCCTAGAAAAGTCGTGTGCAGTCGTGTGATAAAATATCTGTGGTGGGGCAATGTGGATCTGCCATTGGCTTCCAAATGGCTTGTGACTGACATGGTGCACCCAGCAGACCCTTCTATGTAAAGGCATCTTGTTATGTGGAGAGTTTTCAGGGCAATGTTCAGAATCAGATTGCTATGGTTAAGGATGCAAGCTATGTGGGATTGAAGCCTGGTTGGTTCATTATCCTGCAGAACCTGACACACCACACGTGACAGAACTCCCTTTAGCACTGTGTCCCAGTTTAACTCCTTATATTTTGTGAAGCAAATACCAAACTCACATTGCAGCAGCAAGAAACACATCGACAAGTGGAGGATGGCCAGATGGCTTTACAGTCCACACGGAAAGAGTTTGCCCGCAGTGGCCACAGTTTACCTACAAAGAGATAATTCAGCACTGCTGCCTCATGTTCATTAGAAAATAAGAAACCATGTCCTCCAGGTCACTTAGATACATACCTAGCTTTGATGGTCTCTCTACAAAAAAGGCTTAAACTCCTGACAACAACAAATATTTCAAGTGCCCAAACTCAGAGGCAGTTTCACCAGAAGTCTTTAGTCCAGAAGAGCTCCATTTTTGTGGAGTATTTACCTGTACCTTACTTTTGGAAACTCCTCTACCACCTTCAAGGTTGTGAACTCTTGAGCATATTACATTCCAGATTTTCTAACTCGTCCACTCTAATTGTATTTTACTTGGAGTGAAGGTAAAGTCAAGGCATTGTTCTGGATTAGAGTGGGAAGATTTTTGTGAAGCACATATTTACATACACATTGGATTCATTTTCCTATTTTCAATTTAAAATGCTGAATGCCTGACACTAACGCATACCCTACTAGACTCTGACTACTAATTCTAATATGATGGAGAAAAATAACCCAAACCGAATAGAAATACAAGCAGTTTAGACGAGACATAGTGTATTGCTGGACTTGCCTTTTGCATTATACAGGGTAGGACTTATAAATATAGTCAATATTTTGTTGAAAGAGTTCTCCATGTGTTTTTAAAGTTAACAAATAGATGAATTCCTCTCTGCCTTTCTCTGTAGCCAATTCAGCACATGTTATTTCATATGCACATATTGAATCATACCTGTTATCACATGTACATTCTTGTGAGGTGGCTGACTTTGCAGATACAAATTGGGAGAAGAGATCACTCCACCTAAACACAGTTGGAACTGAAAATTCAACCTATGGGTGAGCTTCGTAGATGAACAACATGATAAATAAAATCATGTTCAGTATAATGAATATTTTTGGATCAGTGGATGATATACATTTCATGATGAATTTCGATTTCCATATATATTGCTACTTTTTAATGTCTGTGTGTGTGTGTGTGTGTGTGTGTGTGTGTGTGTGTGTGTACACTCTCCAAGTTTTTCAAAATATGAAATATATGGGTCTCAATGTACACTCCCTAAATTTATTCGTATTCATGTATGTGGATTTATAATCAAATATTCAAAAGATTATTCTCAGAAATATTCATCCACCTGAAATACATATTTGTTTCCTAGAAATAAAAACTAACTTCTGTGAATGGTGCATACGAATCCTAATATTTCTACAGTAACTGACCCAGTTTAACACCAATGCAAGTAGATAATTATGGAACGTGATGTGTATTTTGATGTTCATTTTTAGTCAACACTTGTACATTACTATTTCTTCAGTTTATGCACATCATAAGATATATATTTCATACACAAGTTAGCAAATTTATTGGCATTTGTTTCACTTTCAATAACTTCATTCTTCAGAACACATGTATTCCTCCATGTTTTTTAACAAGACTTCTTTCTAAACACTTTATTTTCGATTTCCATAATCACTTTTGAAGCATAACTCACACACTCTTCATGATGAAATATCACCTTAATATTACCATTAGAAGTATAACTGGTTGGAATGAATGATTTTATATCAACATTAGATTTTCTGTATATTTTCAGATATCAACTCAATCCATTATTTAAAGCGGACCAATTATATTATTTATTCACAGTATGGTCTATTCTTGCATTATCTCTATATTCTTAGACAGATACTACACCACTTTCTACCCCCAATATTCATTTATACGTCTTCAAAATATTGTTCCCAGAAATGGTGGAAGAAATACTCATGTCACCTGATCTACATATACATTTTATCACAGCAATATTCTGGAAAATAAAGCAAAGGTCACACTTATGATTGTACCAAAGCCTAAATTTAAAGTGAGCATGGATTTCTAAAAACATCCATGTCCAGGTTGCCTAATTCTCTCAAATGTCAATCCAATTGTTGACTACATATTTGTTTCTTTCTAAGATTATATATTCAAACTCAACCCTGTTGAAAATGTCTAATCCTATCACTCACTTTACTTTGCCTGATATCCTAATGTCTCTATTGATATCGGCTTTCCTTCATAAATTCCCAGTTCATCATTTTGACTGTTCATTTGACATTTACATTCACTCTCTACCTGAAACCCAATTGCTAAATAACTTTTGGTCCAAATCCTATACTCACTCTTCTTTCTGAATCTACCAACTATCTCCCAAATAATACTGACTATCCTTTTTTGAATGGATGTTCTCTTCGACATTCAATCATTCAAGGTACAAGGTCCGATGCCATTATGTATTGATTTATCTGAGACATCTGTGCAGGACATAATTCAAAGCTAAGTCTCCCAATCAAGGGCCCAATCCGTTTCTGGGCTTCAAATATTACTTAGATTTCTGTTTTCATACATATATTTCACCTCTATATTTTTATAAATATCACAGATTTCCAATACCATTATTCATCCAGCAAAATGATTCCTAACCCAAATCGAACATGTAATTAACCCAAACCATATACTATTCCCTCATTCTAACTTTATAAAAGAGCAGGAAAAGTGTTGGTCTTACAATATAGGAATGTAGGGGATATACCACCTGCTGAAAACCTCAAAGGTCCATGCAGAAATAATCCCTGGAGAAGATGTAGGCAGCTATTAAGGACCTGAGAGAGCAAAAGTCACCTTCCATGGAAAACAACCCTGTCTGGAGAGGGGTTGTGTCTGACTGAGTGTCTCTGTTCCTAATATACAGAAGATGAACCAATCCAGGCCTGTGTGCAGAGCTGTTCATGGGTGCCTATGGGTGATATAGTATTCTAACTGGTGAGAGGGTCACGGGAAATAGGGGCAGCATCTATCTCATGGGACCCTTGGAAGCAACTGTTAGGAAAAAGTGGTTGCAAAGGCAGTGACCTCATTCAGTTCCTGAAGGAAGTGACCTCATCTCTATTCCTTGGTGATGGAACTCTCTGAACTTGCGATCCAGGATTCCAGGCACCCAGAGCCAGTCCTAGTCCCAGTCCCAGTGGGCTCATTTGTTTGGATTTTGTAAGGACAGAGTCAGTCTTTCTTGGTATCTATTGATGTGAAGATGGCCAAATGCCAGGAAAGCTTTGAAGACTGGCCTTTCCAGAGAAAGCAAGTAGTGGCTCACCACGGGCTCCTGACAATTTCACAGAGTTGGCCAAAGAGACCAGATCTGAGACAGGACAGGCCATTTTGGAGGTACATAGTAAGGCTCACCAGTGAGAGTACACTCCGAATAGTCACAGACCTACTTGGGGGAAGGCGTTGCCTTTGTGGTTTTTGTTGTGTGTTTGTGGTTTTATCTCATGTTCTGAGAAAAGGTAAGAAAGGCGGTTTGTTTGGTTTGGAGTGAACTGTTTCTAGTAAGTCGTTTGACAAGGCAAGTGTTTCTATGTCTGTGTATCCCAATGTGTCTGTTGTTGTAGACATTAGAAAAGAGAATGCATCAATGGATGTGTCCTGTCTAGTAGAAAGCTTCCCAGCATCAATCCTGCCCAATTTATGAATGGATTGTGGCTTGCATTATCGAAGGGCAACACCTACAAACTTCCTAAGTTCCCATTTTCTTCCTGAATTCTGGCTACACTCAAGAATAGGCTCATGGTTTTGTGTCCAAGATATTTACCACCTCCAAGCTCTGTGATATGGCCATGTACTGGATAGCTGAAGGGAATGGCGAGCATCTCAGAAAACTCAGATATCAGTGTGACCAGCAAAGTCTCAGTGGAGGAACCCTGCTATGGGCCTTTTGCTTACCTATTGTTCTTTTGCCCTGAATGTCAGGAAGGGCTTTGCCTCACGCCACCCCTTTCTGAAGCCTGAAGAAACCAGTTTTCAAATGGAAATGAGTGGGCATCACCTGTGGCTCTTTGCTTAACTGCTTTGGAAAGGGATGTGTCTGAATCAGTCTCTTGGCCCTGTGTGAGGCTGTGGCTTAGATTACCAACACCTGATGGATGTAAAGAAAGATCCCATGTGTGCATACAAAATCAAAATGGCAAAAATTCGCAGTCATTGTAGATGAAGTCTCTCGCCTTTCTCTGTAAAGTTCCTGACCTCCATCAAGGGGAATAGGGATCCTTTGGGTCAAATGAATTCTTCAAAACCATGCAGAGGCAAATCCATAAGTGCTTCGGTTTTTTCTTGACTCCATTTCACATAAAGAATCTAAACGCCAAAGTCAGAAGGCCTCAAATTGGAGAAGTGGAAAAGTATTAATGGCAGACTTATTTGAACACTCCTGGTTCACAAGAAGGGTGTCCAGGCCACCGTGACTTTAGTCACACACACACACACACACACACACACACACACACACATATATATATATATATATATATATATATATATATATATATACACTCTCCAGATTTTTCAAAATATGAAATATGTGTCTTATTTTACACTCACGAAATTCATTCATATTCATATACGTAAATTTATAATCAACTTTCCAAAGATTATTCTTAGAAATATTCATTAACCATAAAAACATATATCTTTCCTATACTGAAAAGTAATTTGAGTGAATGGTGCACACAAATCCTAATATTTCTACAGTACCTGACCCAGTTTAACATCAATGCAAGTAGATTCCAATCAGACATGATGTGTATTTTGACGTTCATTTTTATTCAACACTGGTAGATTACTATTTCTTCAATTTATGCACATCATAGGATATATATTTCATCCACAAGTTAGAAAATTAATAGGCATTTGTTTCACTATCAATCATTTCCTGCTTCAGAGCACATGCATTCCTCCATGTTTCTCGACTGGTCTTTTCATGAGAAAAGGGATGGACAAGGCCAGGTAAGGCAACTAAGATAGCACCGAAGACACGGAAACAGTCCTATTTGGTTGCAACCGGATTTAGAGGGCATTGCTTCTGTTGTAATCATTTAATCCCCTGCACCCCAAGTTTAAATTGTTTCAGAATTTTGTACCCAACATGGATGGGAGGGGCTCAGAAGTTCACAATCTGCAGAAGTTTATAAAAAGCAGTTTTTGTTTCTGTTTTTTTTTTTCTCTGTTCTGGGCAAGTTAACATTTTAAGGATACCGGGAATGGGGCAGAGCTATTTTCTTCTCTTTTTTTTTTCTCTCAGCCAGATGTTACCATGGAGCCCAGTTGGTAACTTCTTTATCTTAGAAATGTAGCCATCTCTGTGAAGCCCCAGCTCAAGGCCAGAGGCCTTGTTTACATATTGCCAGCATTATGACTGACTCTTTCCAAACACATTATTTTCGATTTCCATAATCACTTTTGTAGCAAAACTAACATATCTTCATGATAAACCGTAACCCTAATATTAATATTAGATGTATCATTGGTTGGAATCAATGATTGTATATCAATATAAGATTTCTTATATATTTTCAGATATCTATTCAATCCGTTATTTAATGTGGAACCAGTTATATTATTTATTCACTTATGGTCTATTCATGCATTATCTCTATATTCAATGACACAGTGTACACCTCTTTGTACCCCCAATACCCATTTATATGTCTTCAAAATATTGCTCCCAGAAATGGTGGAAGAAACACTCATGTCACCACATCTACATATACATTTTATCACAGTAGTATTCTGGAGACAAATGTAAAGGTCACACTTTTGATTGTACCAAAGCCTAAATGGAAAGTGAGCATGGATTACAAAAAACATCCATGTCAAAGTTGCCTAATGCTCTCAAATGTCAATCCTATTGGTGACTACATATTTGTTTCTTCTTAAGATTATATATTCTAACTCAATTCTGTTGAAAATGTCTAATCGTATCACGCACTTTATACTTTGCCTGATTTTGTAATGTCTTTATTGATATCTGCTTTCCTACATATTTTTCCCACTTCATTATTGTGACTGTTCACATGTGCTGACATTTACATTCACTCTCTAACCGAACCCCTATTGCTAAAGATATTGTTTTCCAAATCCTATACTCACTCTTCTTCCTAAACCTACCGACTATCTTCTTAATCTTACCGACTATCCGTTTATGACTGGATTTTCTCTTCTACATTCAAACATCCAAGTAATGTTCCTGCAAGCGTCGGTGGAAGAGATCACCAAGATAGTGTCTCATGCAACAGCAAGGGGTTAATTGGGGGTCCAGCAAGCTGGGGCTCAGAGCTCACATGAATAGAGCAGAGAGCCCTGAGAACAGCTTAAGCAGAGCTTATATACTTTCCTTGGAGAGGGCAGGGATGGAAATTTATTGATGGGTCAGAGCGAGTGGGTGGTTAGTGTGAAACTGGGTGAGGGAATACATTCTGCAATTTGGCAGTTGGGGACAGCACAATCTGGGAACAAGATTACAAACAGTTCTCAATATTTCAACAGTGTTTTGTTAAGCATACAGAAAAACAGGAAGTTACAAGTACCTTTTTTATTAACCTTTCATTCCCCACTTCTTCTTCTTGCTACTTTTAATCATAAAAGTGATTATTGGGACGTGTCACATTCTATGTCTGCTAGTGGGGTATTACCATAAGTTTGACTTATCCAATTTGAGCTTGGAGAAAAGAAATTACATGGTTAAGCAAACAGGGTTTTATACTTAGCAATAATATGAGGATTATTATTGGAAAGGCCAGGGTTGATAAAAGCGTAGATAAGCAGGGGGACTGTGTGAACCAAGACTCAAACCACCCTTTTTGGGCCTCTCTCTCTCGTTGACGCTTTTCAAGGCATCCTTTTATTTTACTCAAAGGTTTTTTTTACAACCTCAGTATGGTCGGCATCAAAACAACATTCTTACATCAATG
Organism: Callospermophilus lateralis; assembly: GCF_048772815.1. Taxonomy (NCBI): domain Eukaryota; kingdom Metazoa; phylum Chordata; class Mammalia; order Rodentia; family Sciuridae; genus Callospermophilus; species Callospermophilus lateralis. The sequence goes on from NW_027512425.1 coordinate 320,451, forward strand.
CAGCACAAAGGCACCCTTCTCTCATGAAGAGGAGATCCAACTCTCAACTGGAGTGTAAAACAACTTCAGAGAGACATGTTAAAGATTCCTGCAAAGCTGTGATGGAGGTTTCTATTATCTTTAAGTTTTGGTCTCTTGCTGCTTCTATTTGGGTCATTTGTTGTGTACCATGGAGCAGGGCAGTGGTTCCTGTGACTACCACTGCCGCAACTCCAATTCCTAATATGATGGCTAAAGTGAGGGATATATGTTCCCAGTGGAACCGGGTTGTATGCCCCCGTGTTTGAACTTCAAATGAACCTGGGTCATTATAGAGAAATCTGGGACACATCTTCACCATTACACAATTAATCACATATGTTGACCATTTCATGAAAACATGAACAATGTTTAAGTATATAGAATTATACTGTTGTAGGGACGGACAAGGCACAGCACTTAAGATAGCACCAAAGACAGGGAAACAGTCCTATTTGGTTGCAACCGGATTCAGAGGGCATTGCTTCTGTTGTAATCAATTAACATCCTGAACCCCAAGTTTAGGTAGTTTCAGAATTTTGTACCCAACATGAAAGAGAAGGGACTCAGAAGTTCACAGTCTGCAGAAATTCACAAAAAGAAGCTTTTTTTTCTGTTTTTTCCTTTATTGTGGGCAAGTTAACTTTTCAAGGACACCTGGGAGGCAGAGAGCTTTTTTTTCCTTTTCTTTTATCCCCCTGCCAACTGTTACCATGGAGCCCAGTTTGTAAATTTTTATCTTAGAAATGTAGCCATCTCTGTGAAGCCCCAGCTCAAGGCCAGAGGCCTTGTTAACATATTCTGTGAAAAACTATTAAGGGGGTGTCTAGCTTAGGAGTGCTGATTTTTCCAGCCAGTAGCCAAGTAGAACAGGGCAACAGAAAAAGAGGAAGTTAATCTACACTGAACTCATTTATAGAGACTCTTTTGCTGAAAGTCCTAAAGTCAACCATGGTGAAGACTTCTGGAGAAGTTCAGTGAAGATTTTTCTGTGGGCCTGGTACAGAGGGGGAAGACGGGGAAGGCGGGGGGTGAGAGCAGCTCCGTGGATCTGAGAATAAGGAAGGAGAGATGTAAAGGAATAATGGGAAAGGGGTTTGGGATTTTCCTAGCAACATAAATTGAGCAGTAGAATCGGTAGAACAGAAAGGAAGACGGGAGTGAGTATCCCAAAAAGCCTGTGAGGGACTTTAAATTCTTAGTAACCTGTTTTCAGTGATGACAAAGCAACTTTAAAGGCCATTTTCATTACATCTTCGATAGGGGTCTGAGGGCTCTCCTAAGCTGGTTTGAGCTTTGGGTTAAGTGGTAAGAGGACCTGGTGGGACCCGGTGTGGGCACTGACAGGAAAAGAGAAAAGTGAGTGGATGGATGGGTACCTAAGTACCTGCTACCTCAGCAAGGGGGCAATGCTCTGAGAACCGGCGGAGGTTTCGGTTTTTGATCTAGTAATTGGAGAAGAGAAATCAGGTTTGCTGAGGTGGGACTGACAGCAGAGAGTCTGGAGCAGAAGGCTGAGTTTGAGGAACTATTGGAGAAGCATAGTTCAGGATGTGAGCGAAAGAGGAAAAAGGCCTTCACATAGGGGAATTTCCTTTCACCCTTTTGAGCACTTGCAGAAGTTAAAAAGGTCACACAGAATTTGAGGATCTAGAGACTCCTCTGTTGGCCATCAGTTTGGGTTTTCTAAGTGGTAATATGGCCAATGCTGTGTACTGAATTTGATGAGGATTTTGGGTTCCACCAGGCAGCCCCTGTATGCTCAAATCCCCATGACTTACAGAAGAAGTCGGCTTTTCCCCCACACAGCCGTGGCGGTTTGTGGCTTTGATAGTCTGCCGGGCAAACATACTAATATAGGCTAGCCAACCTGCATCTGGCTTGCCTGTCCCTACAACCATAATGTTTGTTTCCATTATCTATGGTACGGAAAGGATTTAATGGAATTTTAGTGAGATCCTCTTCATCAGGGATATCCTAATAGGAAAGGCCTATAGCCAGCTGACAAATGTCTGGGTGGAGAGATGGCCACCAGTTCCCTAAGGGGGCTGTATGCAAGATAGACCATACTTCTTGTCTAGTAGTATTTGTGATCAGCCATCGCTGCTGAAGGGACTGATGAGCGTTAGGACTACGGGTGGCCAAGGAGAGAGTCTATAGCCTTACCCACGTGGCGAATATGCAATTTGAAAGGGTTAACAGTCTTTTCCAGTTTTCAGCCAGAGTCTGGACATGGCACAGGCTTGAGATGAGAGGCATGGATCCAGGAAGTGATTCCCTCTACTTTTACTGCTGTAGGTGTTATAAGTAGCACCTGGAATGGTCCTTTCCAGCGGGGTTCCAGGGATGACACCTGATGTCATCTTATGTAGAGGAAGTCTCTTTCTTGATATCAATGTGGATTCCCCTTGTCCCCAGGTTGGAAGGCAGTGGCCACCTGTTTCCACAGGTATACCTGAGTTCTTACAAGAGATTTAAGTATGTCAAGCAAGGGTGTGTGGAAGGGATCCTTAGGTCTTAGAGTCGGGGTTAGGTCTCTTAGTGTAGGAAGGGCCCCATAGAGAATTTCATAGGGGGTGAGGTTACACAAAGAAAGAAAGGGAGTATTTCTTGCATGAAACAGTGCATAAGGCAGGAGCATAGTCTAATCTTTTATGCCGGTCTCTAAGCTTAATTTTGTTAAAGTCTCTTTAATGGTTCTATTTATTTTTTTTTACGTGTCCTGAGCTCTGGGGTCTATAAGCACAATGTAACTTCCAATTAATCCCCAGGGTCCTGGCTAACCCCTGATATACCTGGCCCATTAAGGCTGTTCAATTATCAGACCATATTAAATTAGGCAGGACGTGTCTTTGATAAATATTTTTCAGGATCTTCTTGACCACAATTTGTGCCGGTTTTCTTTTCTTTTCTTTTTTTTTTTTTTTTTTTTTTTGGTGGGAAAGGCTTCAATCCATCCTGAAAATGTATCTACAAAGACTAGGAGATATTTAAGTCCATACCTTGCTGGCTTAATTTCAGTAACGTCCACTTCCCAGAATTGTCCTGGTCTGGTTCCTCATAGGTGCTTTCCTGCAGGAAGCTTGGAAGGGTAAGCATTAACCAATTGACAGAACTGACAGGCTTTTGTTACCCATTCAATTATTTTCTTTCACTGTGAGTGAATTAGTCTAAAACTCCGTTCTTGATCCTACAGTAATGCCGGCAGTTTTTTTGAACCAAGTTGATTGAGTTGATGTACATTTTTAATGTAGTGTAGGGCTTTCTGAAATTGCAGGCTGGGCTCAGTGAAGTTGAGGAGTTCAGTGTCAGTGTTCTTAGATGTTATCAAAAGCTTGCTGGTGCTCAAGGGTCCATTGGAATTGGGCATTCTCATTTAACAGCGGGTATAAAGGAGCAGCTAAGAACACAAACCCAGGTCCATAACCTGCTAAAGCCAGCAGTCCCAAGAAACTCTCTATGTTGTCTCCTGTTAAATGCGGGTGGTATCTGCACAACGGTTTGTTTTCTGGGCTCAGTGAGCCATCATTTACCGCGCCTAAGGAAATACCCCAGGAAGATTACTTCTTGCTTGCAAATTTGGGCCTTCTTGTCCAAAGCTCTCTACCCAAGTTGAGCAAGCTCAGATAATAGTGCTTGGGTCTCAGACTCACAATTTTCTTTGGTGTTGGCTGCTAGTAGCTTGACATCCACATATTGAAGCAGAATGACTTCGGGGTGCGTAGTTCTGAAGTTGTAGAGATGTCTGTGAAGGGCTTCATCAAAGAGAGTGGGGGAGTTTTTGAACCCCTGTGGAAGTCTAGTCCAAGTTAGTTGACAAGACTTTCCGGTTTCTGGGTCTACCTACTCGAAAGCAAACAGCAACTGACTATCTTTATGCAGAGGTAAGCAAAAGAAAGCATCTTTCAAGTACAGAACAGTATAGCATTTTCACTCGGCCACAGCAAAGAGGTTATTGGGGGTCCAGCATGCTGGGGCTCAGAGCTCACTTGAATAGAGCAGAGAGCCCTGAGAACAGCTTTAACAGAGCTTATATACTTTTCTTGGAGAGGGCAGAAAGGGAAATTTATTGATGGGTCAGGGCGAGTGTGCGGTTTGCGTGCACCCGGGTGAAGGAGTATATTCTGCAGTTTGGCAGTTGGGGACAGCACATCCTGGGAACAAAATTAGCAAAGAGTTCTCAAGATTTCAACAGTGGTTTGTTAAGCATACAGAAAAACAGGAAGTGACAAGTGCCTATTAACCTTTCACCAAAGCAAAATGGAAAGTGAGCATTGATTACTAAAAGCAAACATGTCCAGGTTGCCTAATGCTCTCAAATGTCAATCCTATTGGAGGCAACATATTTCTTTCTTCCTAAGATTATATATTCAACCTCAACCATGTTGAAAATGTCTAACCCTATTACATTATACTTTGCCTGATTTCCTAATGTCTCTATTGATATCTGCTTTCCTACATATTTTCCCCAGTTCATCATTGTGACTGACTCTTCATATGTGCTCATATTTACGTTCACTCTCTACCCAAAACCCTATTGCTAATGAAACTTTCGTTCAAATCCTATATTCACTCTTTTTTCTAAACCTACTGACTACCTTCCTAATCCTGCCGACTATTCCTTTTTGACTGGATGTTCTCTAGGACATTTAATCATCCAAGGTACAAGGTCCTTTGCCATTGCACATCGATTTATCTGAGATATCTGTTCAGAACAAAATTCAAAGCAAAGTATCTCACTAAAGGGCCCATTGCCCTTCAGGGCTTCAAATCGTACCTAGATTTCAGGTTTCATACTTATATTTCACCTATATATTCTTGTGAATATCGCAGGTTCCCAATACCATTATTCATCCCGCAAAATGTTTCCTAACCAAAATAGAATATGTTATTAACCCTAACCATACACTGTTCCCTCAATCTAACTTCACAAAAGAGCAGGGACAGAGTTGGTCTTACAATACAGGAATGTAGGGGATCTTTCACCTGCTGAGAACCTCAAAGTTTGATGAGAAATGATCCCTAGAGAAGATGTAGCAGCTATGAAGGAACTGAGAGAGCAAAAGTCATCTTCCATGGCAAACCACCTGTTCAGGATGAAGTGATGTGTATGAATCAGCCTCTCTCCTACTGATATAAAGAAGATGGACCAAACCAACCCTGTGTGGAGAGCTTCTCCTTGGTGTCTACGGTTGATATACCATTCTAACTTCTGAAAGTGTCACAGGAAGTAGGGGCAGCCTCCATCTCAAGGGACCCTTGGAAACAAGTGTTAGGACAAAGTGGTTGCCAAGGCAGTGACCTCATTCCCTTCCTGTTGGAATTGACCTACCTCACTTCTTTGGTGATGTAACTATCTGAACTTGGGATCCAGGAAGCCAGGCACACAGAGCCAGTCCCAGTCCCATTCCCAGTGGACTGACTTGTTTGGATTTACGAAGGAGAGAGTCTGTCTCTCTTGGTACCTAATGGTTTGAGGATGACAAAATGCAAGTAGAGCTCTGAAGATGGGCCTTCAATGAGAAAGCAGGTAGTGGTCAGCACAGGCTCCATACAACTTCACAGAGATGGACAAGAAGACCAGACCTGAGACAGGACAGGCCATTTTGGGGGAACATAGTATGGCCCACCAGTCAGAGGACACTCTGGATAGTCACAGACTTACTTGGGAGAAGGAGGTGACTTTTTGAGTGTGGGTGTGAGTTTGGGGTTTTGTCTCATGTTCTGAGAATAGGTAGGAAAGGTGGTTTGTTTGGTTTAGAGTGGACTGTTTCTAGAAAGTCCTTTGACAAGGCGAGTGTGTCTGTGTCTGTGTATCCCACTGTGTCCTTGGTTGTACATATTAGAAAACAGAATAGATCAATGGATGTATCCTGTCTAGTAGAAAGCTTCCCAGAATTCATCCTGCCCATTTTAGGAAAGGACTGTTGGTTGCTTTTCGATGGGCAACACCTACTATCTTCCTAAGTTCCTGTTTTCTTCCTGAATTCTGGCCACTCTCCAGAATAGGCTCATGTTTTTTTGTCCAAGATATGTACCACATCCAAGCTCTGTGACATGGCCATGTACTTGATAGCTGAAGGGAATTGCAAGCATCTCACATAACTCAGATATCATTGTGACTAGTAAAGTCTCAGTGGAGAAACCCTGCATTGGGATTTGCTGACTTATTTTTCTGTTACCCTGAAGTCAGGAAGGTCTTTGCCTCAGGCCACCCCTTTGTGAATTTTGAAGAAAAAAGTTTTCAAATGGAAGTGAATGGGCATCACCTGTGGCTCTTTTCTTAACTGCTTTGGAAAAGTATGTGTCTGAATCAGCCTTGTGGCTCTGTGTGAGGCTGTGGCTTAGATTATCAGCTCCTGATGGATCTAAAGAAAGATGCAATGTGTGCATCCAAAACCAAAATGGCAAAAAGATCAGTCATTGTGGATGAAGTCTCTCGCCTTCCTCTGTAAGTTTCCTGACTTCCACCAAGTGAGAATAGGGATCATTTGGGTCAAATAAGTTCTTTCAATCGCTGCAAAGTTGCTTTGGTTTCCTAATTACTCCAAATCACATAAGGAATCTAAACCTGACAGTCAGTAGGCCTCAAATTGGAGAAGCAGAGCAGTATTAAAGGAAGAACTATGTGATCAATCCTAGTTCACAGGAAGGGTGTTCAGGCCACCCTGAGGTTAGGCAAATGAGGGGCAAGGGAGCTTATTTTGGACACTCTCTTGGGCTGCGCCATTCATGAAAACCTCTAGCCAAAGGGTATAATGAGTGTATATATGTAAGAAGTTGAGTGCCATGTGAGAATGATTTGGTTTTTATTGTGGTCATTTGTGTGGCAGTTGGAAGAGATGACTGGGTCCACCTGGTTTTGAACACTGGTGTGATTCTCCTCAGAGACTGAGTTCTGAAACTGACCTCAGAGAAGTAATTGCTTCGGAAAGAGATGTGTCTTAATCAGGCTCTTGGCCCTGTGTGAGGCTGTGGCTTAGATTATCAGCAACAGACGGATCAAAAAAATGATCCCCTGTGTGCATCCAAAACCAATATAGCCAAAAGAGCAGTCATTGTGAATGAAGTCTCTCACCTTCCACTGTAAGGTTCTGAAAGAATAAAAGAAATTGAAATCGAAATGTAATGAACCAGGTTTTGTAAAGTTTCCAAGCTGCACTCAGAACCTGAAATTCCTGTGGCAGTTAAGACAATTCCTGGAACTGCCCATTAGATGTGGGTTGAAATCTTCACTGACCACCTAGTTACTTAACAACCCCTTCCCAGAAGCCGTGCATCTCACCACGTATACATCTCAGGGCTTCAACCAATCAGTTTAAATGTATACCCCTTCTGAGGGCTGACCAATCACCCCCTGCCCCAACTTTTTCCACCAATGAATGTGCTAATCATGTTTTAGAGTTGTTATTCCATTTTCCCGTGGTACATGATGATTTCCTAAAGGAGGCTATGATGTATGTAAAGTCCCTGAGCTCTCTAAAGAATGTATATAAACTCTGCTCAAGTTGTTCTCGGGGCTCTTTGTTCTTTGCTCCTCTGAAGGGAGCTCTGAGGCCTAGCATTCTGGACCCCCAATAAACCCTTTGCTGATGCATAAGAAATCCTCTTTGTTGTCTTTTCCTTTGATGTTCGCAGCACCTTTTCATCTGGAGGCCCCAGGTGAGATATCCAGGAGCGGTGAATGGAAGACCTCAAGGGAGTCCTCTTGGGGTAAGTAAGGTGCCTCTTTCTGGTTTCGGGTTTCAGGCTAGGGCGTGGCAAAGTGGCTGTTGGTGAAGAGCATTAGCTCTCTCCTATGGTGTGACAGACGTGTCACAGAGCCAAGATCACGTCCCTGAGGGACACTCCGGAGGACTAGGGAATTCAAGGAATAGTAGTTTCCTCAACTCAGTTATGTTTTTCTTCAAGATTTGATTTGCCAGCCCATCAGGTTTTGCCGGTAACTCAGTTTTGGTCATTGTTCTGAACTCATGTTGAGTTTACTGTCTGTTTTTATTGTCTAACCCATCAATATTTTCCAGTTACTCAGTTCAAATCTTTGTCTTGGACTCATGTTAAACGTTTACTGTTTGTCTTTGTGTTGTGTTTGTGTCTTCACTGTCCCTGTTTGAGTAACTCCCATTATGGGACAAAGCACTTCCTCTTCTCTGTCCCTGACCCTTGATCATTGGACTGATGTCCGCTCAAGGGCCCAGAATCTTTCTTTTTCAGTAAAACACCGTACCTGGCAGTCTCTCTGTGCTTCAGAATGGCCCATCCTCGAATTCAGATGGCCCCAGAAGAATCCTTCCACTTTCCTCTAATCCGAAAATTCAGAGATATTGTCATTCAGCCGGGGCCACGTGGCCACCCAGATCAACAGCCATATACTCCTTCCCCCACATTCCTATCATTCAAACTTTCCGCTCCTCTCCCTCTTCCTTCCATTCTCCCTGAGTCACAAGACTGGACACTCCACCCCCTCCTTATTGTCTACTCTCCCTCCCCAACCCCCAACACAGTTCCTGATGATCCTCCCACCGCTGACTCAGCCTCTCCACTGCTAGAGGCAATTGGGCCAGACCCAAGCCCTCCAGGGGACTTCCCCACAGCAGCAGCAACCCCTCCTCCCCTGGGGGAAGATGGGCAACCTAAAAGAACCCACCGGCGATGGATAATAGAAAACTCAGAAGCCCCTGTGATGCTCTCTCTCCATCCCTATGGGCCCATGAACCGACCCAACTGGAACCCCAACACCTTTGAAGGTAGGAAGCATCTGTCCACTTATCGCCGGGCTCTAATAGCGGGTCTCAGAGTGGCCGCCAGAGAGCCGACCAATTTAGCCAAGGTAAGAGAGATTATCCAAGGGCCTAATGAGTCTCCCTCTATGTTTCTGGAGAGAATTATGGAAGCATATAGAAAATATACTCCTTTTGATCCTCAGGCAGATGACCAAAAGGCATTTGTTACAATGGCCTTTATTGAGCAGGCTGCCCAAGATATTAAGAGAAAGTTACAATGTCTAGATGGGTTACAAAATACGACCTTAAGAGATTTAGACAGAGAAGCTGAGAAAGTATATTATAAGATATATATTATAAGTATATATTATAAGTATATAAGTATATTATAAGAGAGAAACTGAGGAGGACACGGAACAGAGGAGAGAGAAGGAAAGGGAACAAAAAAAGGATTAAAGGAGCAAAAGGCAGACAAAAGCATTGGCTAAGATTTTCTTCACAGCAGCAAATACGCCAGAAATTAAAAAGCAGGGAGTCAGAAAGGGATACTTGGGCCCACGCCAAAGGCTGTCTCTGGCCTCAGATCAATGTGCCTACTGTAGAGAAAAAAAACACTGAGTCAAAGAGTGCCCCAAAAAGAAGAAGCCACGGCAGCCCGCCATGCTGACTCTAGAAGATGACTAGGAATGTCAGGACTCGGATCCCCTCCCCGAGCTCAGGGTAACATTTGAAGTTGAGGGGACTCCAGTGAACTTTGAAGTGGATACAGGAGCAGTATACTCAGCCTTTAAGGCTTCACTGGGCCCCATATCAAATAAATGGTCCCTAGTTCAAGGGGCTAATGACACTACTTATCGGGCTTGGACAACTAAGAGGATTATGGAAGTAGGAAAATGAAAAGTCCACCACTCTTTCCTAGTAATCCAAGAATGCCCAGCCCCATTGATGCAAAGGGATCTGTTTACCAAACTCGGGGCTAGAGTAAACTTTAACCCTGATGGTCCCCAAGTGGATGTTCTAAAACCTTCAGTAAAAACTCCCATAGTCACAGAATTGACTATGTCCGTAGAATATGAACATCAACACTTCGTGCCCCCTAGGACTGATCAAAGAGGCAAACTACAACAGAAATGGATAAAAGATTATCCTAATGCCTGGGCAGAAACTGCTGGGTTAGGTCTAGCCATAAAACAACCTCCAATAGTAGTAGAATTAAAAGCCTCTGCCTCTCCAATCAGTGTTAAACAATATCCTCTAAGCAAAGAAGCTAAGGATGGGATAAGTCACCATATTCAGAAATAATTGGCCCTTGGGGTCCTAAGGCCTTGTCAATCAGCCTGGAATACCCCCCTGCTACCAGTAGGAAAGCCAGTAACTAGGGACTACAGTCCTGTTCAAGACCTAAGAGAGATCAACAACAGAGTGCAGGACATTCACCCCACAGTACCCAATCCATATAATTTGCTTAGCACTCTGAATCTGGACCGGGAATGCTACACTGTGCTGGACTTAAAAGATGCTTACTTCTGCTTGCCCCTACATAAGGACAGTCAGTTGCTGTTTGCTTTCGAGTGGATAGACCCAGAAACTGGAACATCTGGCCAAGTAACCTGGACTAGACTCCCACAGGGGTTCAAACCCCCCCCCCCCACTCTCTTTGATGAAGCCCTCCACAGGGACATAAACGACTTCAGAACTGCACACCCCGAAGTCACACTACTCCAATATGTGGATGATCTGCTACTGGCAGCAGACACCAAGGAAAACTATGAGTCTGGGACCCAAGCACTATTATCCGAGCTTGCTCGGCTTGGATATAGGGCTTCTGCCAAAAGGCCCAAATTTGTCAGCAAGAAGTAATCTTCCTGGGTTATTCTCTTAGGGGTGGCAAATGATGGCTAACTGAGAACAGAAAACAAACCATTGTGCAGATACCACCCCCATCTAATAAGAGACAACTCAGAGAGTTTCTTGGGACTGCTGGCTTTTGCAGGTGATGTATTCCTGGGTTCGCCTCTCTGGCTGCCCCTTTATACCCGCTGATAAAGTGGAATGCCCAATTCCAATGGACCCCTGAGCACCAACAAGCTTTTGATAATGTCAAAAAAAGGTGCTGCTATCTGCTCCGGCCTTAGCACTCCCAGATATAGATAAACCCTTCACTCTCTACATCGAGAAAAAGAAAGGAATAGCATGGGGAGTGTTCACTTAGACTTTGGGACTTTGGAAAAGGCCGGTAGCATTCTTATCAAAAAAACTGGACCCAGTGGCTACTGGGTGGCCCCGTTGCTTAAGAGCTATAGCAGCGGCAGCGCTTCTAATAAAAGATGCTCATTAATGAACGTTGGGACAGAAGCTATCCATTATAGCCCCCCATGCCCTGGAGAGCATCATCTGTCAACCTCCAGATAGGTGGCTATCAAACTCCAGAATAAACTACTACCAGAGCCTCTGGATTAGCAAAGACAGAATAACTCTTGGACCTTCTGCTCCACTCAACCTGGCTGCCAGAAGAATCATCAGGACCTGTCGCTCATGAGTGTCAACACATACTGGCAGAGGAAACCAGTATAGGACGAGACTTGAAGGATCCAGCCACTGCCTCACCCTGAAGTCGTATGGTTTACGAAAGAGAGCAGCTTCCTCCAAGATGGTATGTGGTGGGCTGGAGCAGCAGTAGTTAGCAAAACTAATGTCATCTGATCCTCTGGTCTCCCAGAAGAGACATCAATCCAAATGGCAGAACTGATTGCCCTTACAAAAGCATTGGAACTAGCAACAGGCAAAAGGGCCACCATATACACTGATAGCCACTATGCATTTGGCAATGCTAATGTGCACAGGGCTATTTACCAGCAAAGGGGGCTATTAACCTCCACTGGGAAAAAAAATAAAGAACAAAGTTGAGATTCTCCACCTTCTCTCAGGAGTGAAGGGCACTAAGGAACTAGCTATAGTGCACTGTCCAGGGCACCAGAAGGGAAACGACCTCATTGCAGTTAAAAACAGAAGGGCAGATGAGGAAGCTTAATTGGCAGCCCTAAACGGAGTGACTCTGTTAACTTTTTCCACACCAGGGGGATCAACATTCAGGAGACTTGGCCACACTGGAACATTCAGGCAACTTATCATCTGAGGAGACAGATACAGAACTCTGGGACCCTACAGAGCCAAGTTTACAATTTCAAAAAGCCCACCTTTATGTCAAAGACGTACACTAGCTCACCCACTTAAGCTCAAAGAAGTTATAGGCACACTTAAAGGACCGAAGAAAGGATTTATTATTGACTGACTTACAGAGGAAAGAAATAGCTTAGCAGGTGACTAGAGCTTGTCAAGTCTGCCAATTAGTTAATGCTTACCCATCCAAGCTTCCTGCAGGGAAGCGCTTACGAGGAACCAGACCAGGACAATTTTGGGAAGTGGACTTTTCCTGAAATTAAGCCAGGAAGGTATGGACTTAAATATCCCCTAGTCTTTGTAGATACTCTTTCAGGATTGGTTGAAGACTTCCCCATGAAGAAAGAAACGGCTCAGACGGTGCTCAAAAAGATTCTAGAAGACATTTTTCCAAGGTTCGGCCTGCCTAAGGTAATAGGGTCCAATAATGGACCGGCATTTGTTGCCCAGGTAAGTCAGGGATTCACCAGGACCCTGAAGATTAATTGGAAGTTACATTGTGCTTATAGATGCCAGAGCTCAGGACAGGTAGAAAAAATGGTTAGAACCATCAAAGAGAATTTAAAGAAATTAAGCTTGGAGACCTGCATAAAAAAATTGGACTATGCTCCTACCTTAAGCACTGTTTCGTGCAAAAAGTACACCCTCTGCCTCTTTGTGTAAACTCACCACTTATGAAATTCTCTATGGTGCCCCTCCTTTATTAAGGGACCTAACCCCAACTCTGAGACTTAATGATTCCTTTCACACCCCCTTGCTTGACAGACTTAAAGCCCTTGAACAAACACAGCACCCAGCGATACCTGTGGAAACAGTTGGCCAGTGCTTATCAGCCTGGAGACGAGGGAACCCCACATCGATATCAAGTGGGAGTCTTCGTCTACGTGAGACGGCATCAGGTATCGTCCCTGGAACGCCGCTGGAAAGGACCATACCAGGTGCTGCTTATAACACTTACAGTGGTGAAAGTGGATGGAATCACTTCCTGGATCCATGCCACCCATCTCAAGCCTGCTCCCTGTCCAGCCTCCGGCTGGAAACTGGAACAGACTGGTAACCCTCTCAAGTTGCGTGTCCGTCATGTGGGTAAGGCTATGGATTCTTCCCCTGACCACCAGCAGTCCTAATCCCCATCAGCCTGTTCAGCAACAATGGCAGCTATAAATCCTACTGGGCAAGTAGTGTGGTCTACTTCACATACAGCCCTCTTATGGACTTGGTGGTCATCTCTCTACCTGGACATTTGTCAGCTTGCCATAGGCCTCTCTGACTGGGATCTCCCTGACATAGAGAACTTCACACAGATCCCATTCAAACCCAAACCAGGGCAACATAGACCACCTTACCCCATGAATTATGGATATCATCTTCCCCAGCTCAGGTGTAAACTAGCCAGTCTTGATTTTTATGTGTGCCCAGCTGATTTCTGACGTCGCAAACAGGCCCAAACCTGTGGAGGACCCAGTGACTTTTATTTAAGATCTTGGGGTTGTGAACAAACGGGAGCTACATGGTTGAACCCAAACTCGGCAGACAGTATCATTCAGGTAGGAAAAAATGACACCTGGATTGATCCCAAGAAATGTGCCACTAGCCAAGTTGTGTCAAAAACTCGCTGTGGAAAGAATAGTCTATGTTACCCCCTCAATATAACTTTCACTTCCAAAAGAAGGGGCTACCTCAGAACAACATGGTCTATGGGAAATACATGGGAAATGCGATTCTATATTTATGGCCCTCGTTATGACTTTGGTCACTGGTTCACCATCCTGCTTAAAAAGGAAGAAAATCCCACAGCAATAGGGCCCAATCCCCTCAAGCCAGGAATTAAGCCTCCAAAACCTCCCATGCCTAGATCTACCAGAACCCCTCAACCATCTCATACTTCCCAGTTTCCATCTTTGCCTACTTCCCCAGTCCAGAGTACAGCTGACTCCTGCCCCTGAAAACTAATTAAAGGAACCTTAATTGTACTGAACTCCACACAGTCAGAACTCCTTGCATTTCAACCCATGTATTTGACAGCTTTGTAAATTATTGTTTAATGGTGCAGATACTCCCCAGGGTTGTTTATTATGATGCAGAATCATTTTAAGGTCTACTAGGGGGACAAACAACCTGATTTTGCTGGCATCCAGTGTCCCTTACTCTAGCCATCCTATTGAGGATAGGAGCTGCTGCAGGAGTGGGTACAGGAACAGCTGCTATGATCCATGGGTCACAACAAATGGCCTGATTAGAAACAGCAATAGATCAAGAATGGAAGACATTAGAGACCTCCATCACAGTGCTGTAGGAATCCTTAAACTCTCTCTCTGAAGTTGTTTTACAGGACAGGCGAAGATTAGACCTCCTCTTCATGAGGGAGTGGGGCCTCTGTGCTGCACTGAGAGAAGAATGTTGTTTTTATGCTGACCATACTGGAGTTGTAAAAGAATCCATGAGTAACTTGAGAAAATGCCTTCAAGAGCGCCAGAGAGAAAGGGAGATTCAACAAGGGTGGTTTGAGTCATGGTTTACCAAGTCCCCCTGGTTAACTACACTCCTATCAGGCTTAGCTTGACCCCTGATCATCCTTATGGTGTTGCTAACTTTGGGACCTTGTTTGCTTAACCGCATAGTTTCCTTTCTCCAGGCTCAAATTGGGCAGGAAAAACTCATGGTAATCAGACACAAATACGCTCCACTGGCAGAAATAGAGTGTGAGACCCCGCAATAATTATGATTCATTACTTTTAAGATTAAATGTAGTAAGAAAAAGGAGTGGGAAATGAAAGAATAAAAGAAATTAAAATTGAAACATAAAGAACCAGGTTTTGTAAAGTTTCCAAGCTGCACTCAGAACCTGAAATTCCTGTGGCAGTTAAGACAATTCCCGGAACTGCCAATTAGATGTGTGTTGAAATCTTGCCTGACCACCTAGTTGCTAAACAACACCTTCCCAGAAACCGTGCAGCTCATCACGTATACATCTCAGGGCTTCAACCAATCAGTTTAAACGTATACCCCTTCTCAGGGCTAACCAATCACCCCCTGTTTGACCTCTTCCTGCCAATGAATGTGCTAATCATGTTTTTGGGTTGTTATTTGATTTTCCCGTGGTATGTTGATTTGCTAAAGGAGGCTATGATGTATGCAAAGTCCCTGCCCTCTCTAAAGAATGTAAATAAACTCTGCTCAAGTTGTTTTTGGGGCTCTTTGTTCTTTGCTCCTCTGAAGTTAGCTCTGAGCTGCAGCATGCTGGACGCCCAATAAACCTTTTGCTGTGGCATGAGACAGTCTCTTGGTGGTCTTTTCCTCCGACTTTTGACCGACCTTTTTACCTATGAAGGACCTGAGAGAGCAAAAGTCAAATCCATGTCAACTTCCATGTCAAACATCCTGGTCAAAATGAAGGAATGTGTCTGAATCAGCCTCTCTCTTCTTAATGTAGATTAAATGGACCATACCAGGCCTGTGTACAGAGCTGTTCCCGGATGCCTATGGTTGATATACCATTCTAACTTGTGAAAGTGTCACAGGAAGTAGGGGCAGCCTCCATCTCATGGGACCTTTGGAAGCAACTGTTAGAACAAAGTGGTTTTCCATCACAGTGACCTCATTCAGTTCCTGAAGGAAGTGACCTACCACACTTCCTTGGTGATGGAACTTTCTGAACTTGGGATCCAGGAAGCCATGCACCCAGAGCAAGTCTTAGTTTCAGTCCCAGTGGTCTCAATTGTTTGAATTTATCAAAGACAGAGTCAGTGTTTCTTGGTACCTACTTATGTGATGATGGCCAAATTTCAGGAGAGCTCTGAAAAGTGGCTTTTTCTGAGAAAGCAGGTAGTGGCTCAACCATGGCTCCTGACAACTTCTAAAAGTTTGCAAAGAAGACCAGATCTGAGATTGGACAGGCCATTTCGTGGGAACATATTATGGCTCACCAGTCAGAGGACACTCAGGATAGTCACAGCCATACTTGGGGGAAGGAGGTGCCGTTGTGGGTGTCGGTGTGAGTTTGTGGTTTTGTCTCATGTTCTGAGAATAGGTAGGAATGGCGGTTTGTAGGTTTGGACTGGAAAGTTTCTAGAAAGTCGTTTGACAACACGAGTGTTTCTATGTCTGTGTATCCCACTGTATCCGTGGTTGTAGACATTTGAAATGCGAATGCATCAATGGTTGTGTCCTGTCTAGTATAAAGCTTCCCAGCATTCTTCCCACCAATTTAAGAATGGAGTGCGGCTTGCCTAATGGATGGTGAACAGCTACTATCTTCCTAAGTTCCTCTTTTCTTCCTGAATACTGGCCACTCTCCAGAGTATCCTCATGGTTTTGTTTCCAAGATATGTACCACGTCCAAGCTCTGTTACATGACCATGTACTGGATAGCTGAAGGGAATGCGAGCATCTCAGAAAACTCAGATATCAGTGTGACCAGTAATGTCTCAGTGGAGAAACCCTGCTTTGGGCCATTTTCTTACTTATGTTTCTATTACCCTGAATGTCAGGAAGGTCTTTGCCTCAGGGCACCCTTTTGTGAAGCCTGAAGAAAACAGTTTTCAAATGGAAATGAATGGGCATCACCTGTGGCTCTTTGCTTAATTGCTTTCGAAAAGGATGTGTCTGAAACAGCCACTTGGCCCGGTGGGGTGGCAGTGGCTTAGATTCTCAGCACCTGATGGATCTAAAGAAAGTTTCCAAGTGTGCATCCAAAACCAAAATGGCCAAAAGAGCAGTCATTGTGGATGAAGTCTCTCACTTTCCTCTGTAAGCTTCCTGAGCTAAATCAAGTGAGAATAGGGATCATTTGGGTCAAATCATTTCTTCAAATCCCTGCAGAGGCTAGCCGATAGGGGCTTGGGTTTTCTATGATACCAATTCACATAAAGAATCTATAACAGACAGTCATTAGGCCTCAAATTGGAGAAGCAGATCAGATATAGGGCAGGCCTATTTGATCACTCTTGGTTCACAGCAAGGGTGTCCAGGCCACCCTGACTTTAGGCAAATGAGGGGCAAGGGTGCTTATTTTGAACAGTGTATTGGGCTGTGCCCTTCATGGAAACCTCCAGCCAGAGTTTATGATGAGTGTCTATGTGGAAAAAGATGAGGAGCATGTGGGAGTGTTTTAGTTTTAATTGTGGTCATTTGTGTGGTGGTTGTAAGAGATGCCTGGGTCCACCTGGGCTTGAACTCTGGTGTGATTCCTCTTAGAGAATGCGTTATGGAACTGACTTCAGAGAAGTATCACCATGAATTGTGTTGGGATTTTAGGAGGCCACACATGAGAGTCGCCCTTGGACACCGAGATCTAAGCGCAGAGTGGCTTTCCACAGAGCACTGGGAATCTCAGCCAGGATATGACATGAATTTTTTTCTGAAAGACTTGGAAGCCATAGTTGAGAGTCAAAACACACATGGACCTTACATTGTAGACCTCAATGGGGCTGGCTTCATGTGACCTTTTGGCCAGTCTTTGGGAACCCTTGCCTGTGAGAGTTCTCTAGATTATTCATTGAAATGTGCTTCCTCTAAATTTAATGGTTCCTTAATGAATTGAAACCCACAGTTTCTCCAACTTCATCTTTGAAAATGGCTAGATAAATACCATGAAATTTTTTAACTTTCCATGGCCACCTGCCACTGGAGAACCTTTGGATGTACAGTTGCTGATCCTGAGTGTACCAGACAGTGCCTTGATTGACTGGGTTTTATGAAAATGGTGTAGAACAGAGATGCCAGTATGTTGGGGCCTGCTGAGTAGTGGGCCAAAAGCTGTTGTGTGCAGCTGTGTGATAAAACATCTGTGGTCGGGACATGTGATTCTGCCATTGACTTCCAAATGACTTGTGGCTGACATGTTACAGACAGGAATCACTTATATGTCTGAAACCTCTCCATAAAAGGCATTTTGTTATATGGAGACGTTTCAGGGCAATGTTCAGAATCAGGTTGCTATGGTCAAAGGGTCAAGTTATGTGGGATAGAAGCCTGGTTGGTGCATTCTCCTGCAGACCCTGACCCACCACACGTGACAGGACTCCCTACATCACTGTGTACCAGTTGAAGTCATTGTATTTCATGAGGCAAATACCAAACTCCCAGTGCAGTAGAAAGAAACACCATGAAAAGTGGAGGATGACCAAATGGCTTCAAAGTCCACATGCGGAGACACTTAGCTTTCAGTGGCCACAGTTTACCTACAGAGAGAAGTCAGCACTGCTTCCTCATGTTCTTTGGAAAAATTGAAACAATATCCTCCAGGTCTCATAGATGTAGACCCAGCTTTGATGGTCTCATTTGAATGGAAGCTAAAGCTTCTGACAACAACATATATGTCGAGTGCCCATCGTCAAAGGCAGTTTCTCAAGAAGTCTTTAGTCCGGCAGAGCTCTAGGTTTGTGTAGTGTTTACCTTTTAGACCAGGTTGCAAGAAAAGACCACTGACTCCAATTAAAATCAGATTAAAGCAAGCTTATTATTTCCACCACCCTGGCTGCCTCTCCCTCCCAAAACGTTGGGAACAGGAGAGCAGCCCAGCTTTATAGCCCAGAAAGTTACACAAAAGTGGGGTTAAAAATAACAGAATTCTGACAAGCATCACACTAATGGTATTTTACATTTTTGTTTGCTGGCCCCAACATCAGAATTTATGAGGACCATTAGAGCCTCAGAGAGTGTCGTCTGGCCAAGGAAGGCCAATATTTATGAGTTGTCAACAAAGTTTCAGAGAGGGCTGTTATCTGGTCAGAGAGCCAGGCATGGGTGAGTTCAAGGCATGGGCAGGCTTTCCAAGCAGGTTCAGATCTTGCTGCAATTTATAGTTAAGCCAAAATTATCTTTTCACAGCTTTGTGGCAAGATGGCTCCCAATTTTAATAAAAGATCAGGTTGGGTCAATCATTCCCCCCTTTTCTAATGTGTTTTTTTCATATATTTGATTGGGTAGGAAGAGCACTGTGGGAATTTTAATCCCTCAGGTAATAGTCTCCCGATTTTTTGAACTCACCCAAAAACAGGTCTCCCTGATTTTACCTGACTTAATTAATTACTTATATTGATATTCTATTTATTTTTGTCTCCATTGTTGTAAGAAGAGAGGCGTCACTCATTTAGACTTCTTCTGAGCTGAGAGAGGGTGACGTGAGGGGGCACCGCCTGAGGGACATTAGTCGCCTTTTAGAAGTCAGTTAGGTTTGAAGTCTGGATGGGGAAGAACAGGTAGTAAAGTCATCTGGGGATGGGTTCTTCTATGAGAGAAACAAAAAAACATGAGTACTTAATAAATGTTGCAGCAGCTGGAACATGTCACTGTATAGAAGTTCCCTCACCAGTCTTTAATATCCCCAGTTATCAGGACTGTCAACTTAATATTTAACTTTTAGTGTTACATTTGTCCCTCCCCATAAGATTCAGTTTAATAATTTAATGTCATCTGATCTTGCAAAATATTTTTACTAGTATGACCTCTGTGTCTAATAGAGAAACCTTTAATTCTCTTACTCATTGCTGGATAATCATACTAACAAATACCAAGCCTATGTGTTTAGGTTAAGAATATCTGTAGGCCTTAAACTAAAAACTTCTGCCACTGGCAGATAATCTTAATAGCCTCTTTTTATAGTTATCAGGCATTCCTGTCTGAGAATCCTTCTTTGTAGCCTCCAGTCTTACTTATTTTGGGAGGTTAAGATAAAGTGTATACCTTAAAATATTATTATTACTATTATTATATAAAATGCCCAGAAATGGCTGTAATTTGTTTTTAACTGTCTTTTCTAAGTGTTTAAGATGAAGCAGTCAAACTGACTTTTGTTTCTATCTATTCTGAACAGTCAGCTGAGATTTTATGGGAGTCATTCCTGGGGAAAATTGAGAGCAGCTTCTCAGTTCTGCTAGTGCCATTTGCGCTAGGTGGGTCCAGGTCTTGCTTGACCATGTGGCTTCCCTCGGAAGCATCAGGGATGTTTCCCTTCTCTGATGACTCTCCTCTTCGTAGCAAATGCACTGATTGGCTTTCTGTTCTCCAGTGGTCTCATTAATCTCCCTGATCAGGAGGTTATGCGGTTCAGAGTTGCAAAGCTCTTTAGAGAAGTCCTCTGTTCCCTGGATACAGACTGACTCAGAGGGCAAGAGCCAAATATTGGTTTTCTTGTCCCTTTTCATATAACTTTAATTTTAAATCCTAATCTTAAACATCCATCAAATAAATTTTAACAGACTTATATAAAGAATACTGGGCTTTAATGTCTATAATTTAAAATTATTTATCTTTTTATTATTTGGGATCAGTATTATTCTTTCTGTCTTGTAGGTGATGGCTAATTATCTTAAATTAACCAATGTTGTGTTCTTAAAGCAACACTGCTGTAAAACACTAACAGGGAATCTTTATATCACCCATAAGGAAATTACAAAATAAAATTAACAACAGCAAACAAACTTAGTTCATGTAATAGCTACCCTAAAATTTTTGGCTGAGTTATACATCATATCCTCTGTTTGAGATGCTAGTAATGTTGACAGGAAAAAAAAAAACTTTTGAAAATAACTTTAAATGAAATAACATCTGACATACTGCTTTCGCAGTCATTCTCACATAATAAGATGGGACACAGAGCCTTATCTCATGTAAGGCAGGGCTCTTTATTAATCTTAAGTGTTTTAATTCTAAAGCTAATCTTTGTTTTTTAAATATCATTTTACAAAGTTTACATAAATTATTTGAGGTCACATGAACATTAGCTAACACCGTATGATATAGCTTTTAAAACATGAATTAAAAAAAGGCTGAAAGTTTTTAACCTTTACATAGATTAGGCTCTCATTAACTTAAAATACATTTAAATTGTTCCCCAAAATAAAAAGTAACATAAAAGTTTACATATCTTATTGACAACAGGTAAATAAATCCCATATATATATATATTTTACCATACAACTTCAGAACACCACCTTGATATAATGCTCTTTTAAAGTTTCTACCTTACAGACTTGTATACCTGGAAGATATGAGCACATTAATAGCATCACAATTGCATTGATGTTTCTACATTAACCAAGTTTAGCTTTTAAAGAAATGGCAGTACAGTGCTCTAAAATAACAGTTCTTATTTAATCAGTTGTTTAATTTTTATGATTGCTTGCTCTAGAAAAATAAAACTTAATAACCACAATGTTATGGGTAAACATATGTTTTGAGAAATTTTGTCTCTTTAACACATGACTGATTTTTACAATCTTATACAGACTTTAGGACAAACTTATACAGACCTTAGTAAATCAATCAGATATCTAACAAAAGTACTCATGAATGAGTAATCCCATATCAAATTTACTTTACTTATTTATCAAAATATTAGACAAATGTATTGAACAGTGTACCATTTTTTGTTGAAGAAAAAGTTCCATAACCAAGGCATATTAGACCTTTTGTCGGCATTAATATTTTATTAGATTTTTAAACACCTAGAAAAACTTGTAAGGTTAAATTTAAAGACATTTATTTTTATCTGTTTATCCAATTTAAATTGTACCAATTAAATCATGTGAATTTAAGATCTTTGGATCCACCTTTTAAAATTTGTTTATATGAGTGCTTTTTTTATGAGTGCTCCTTATATGTGTTAATTTGTATAACATATATATGATATACGGATATATGTATATATAGACATACAACACTAACAAAAGTGTGCACACATAATAATAGTAAAGGCCTTGTAGCTTTTTGCAATTGAAATCTCCATTGCAATGTTTCAAAAACTCCACTGTTGGTCAAAGATAGAGCTGATCAGAAAAACATTAACCTAGGTCTGTAGGATCAAAATCATGAGCTCAAAAAAAGAATACAGAATCTAAAGAAAAAAATAAGAGTCCTAGAAAAAATGACTGGCCAGTAATTAGTAAATACCATACAATTTACCTTTTTTCCTGCCTTAGGCCTCAGATCAGTCTCCTACTGAGCTTGCAGGCTTCTTTCATTTGCATTTCAACAAAAGTCCTTGCTGAGGTCTGAAAGGAGCAGGGTAAAACTGCTATTCTGAGCAGACACCTCAGGCCTAAGGCATTTTAACCATAATTTTGAGGTTCGGATGTTGAAAATTATGATACAATTTTAAGATGAAATTCACAAAATTTTATATCTTTACATCTTGTTTTGTCAACAGATACCATAATATGATTTACTATCCTTGTCCAAATTAATGCACTGGTACACACTGTGATATTTTCTCAGTCTACCAAATACAAAATTGGTGAAAAATAAAACTGAATGTTTGGGAAGTTACTTGCCAACTTGGAAGTAGAGTGCTTTAGTTTTCCATCCTAAGCATTTAAGTTATCTGGCATGAATTATCTGAAATCATAAACTAAACAATTACGTAAACCCGACTTTTAACTGCAAGATTGAGCAATGCTACAAAAACCCATCCAGATACCAGATTGTTACAATAAAACATCATCATTTAGACACACATTGAACTAATATCATTCCCAAGAAACAATTTATAATATCAGCACATTATTGCACATGTCTTAAAGGGCCAGAAACAAAGACACAAGACAGACAGAAAGGAGCTCCAGACTATGGCTGACAGACAGAAGCCTTAAAAACTGAGCAGATAAGAGAAAAATCTCCTACACCAGTGGCAGGATAGATGTCCTCACAAGGGGATCAGATGTTTTCACAGACGGCAACCTGAAATGTAATATCAAGGGTTTCCATGGTGACTTTACTGCATTTAATGTCTCCTTTTTCTTTTTCTTTTTTTTAAGAAGACAGAGGTGGCATAATCCTTACAGTGCAGGGAAAGAAGGAAGGAATTCCCTGAAGCAACAGGGCTTTGGTAGATCCTGGGAGTCCCTCAGTCCCTCCTTTTACTTATAGGATTAGCTCCTCTGGTTTGGTTCCACCCCAATCTCGCTCCATCTCCTAACATTTCAGTAGTCAGCTCTCAAAAAGTTCCAGGGTCGGGGGGTTATCAAAATTTGTAACTTAAATTTCGGTTTCTGACCTTGAAGCGAATTAATACCTATTTAATAATGAGGACAGGGTTTGAGAAAAATAAAAAGGGAGGTTTACTGCTTTGCTAACAAAGCAGAAACACAGGGGACTCTGCCCAAAGGTTGTGACTCTCTTGAACTGGAGCAACAAGGGGTTTTAAAGGAGTTTCCATTGTTAACCTGGGAGATACTCTGTTCTTTGGTGGCCAGCAGGCATTGCCCTCTGCAGTGGGTGAGTTCCAGGCTGCCAGCTAGGGGCTTCTTCATCCTGCTTAACAAAGGGGGGTAAACTTCAACACAGTTTTTTAGAACACAGTCCAAAGGGTGTAAGGCTTACTTGCTTTATTACCCATTTTTACGTCCAATATCTTTAAGTTTTTACCACAGAAATCACACAACAAAATGCACAAAAACAAACAAACAAAAAAACATATAGAACACAGAACAAAACACAAAGAAACAGAAACCTGGTGAAGATACAGAAAAACAGAGGAGCAATGAAATGTCTTGCTGAAGCTCCGGGGTAGGAGCTCCTGCGTGCCTGGCTGCACCTTTCTACCCTTTCAGAGAAATTCCATACAGAACAGAACAGAGGACAGAACAATTCTTGTTACTGTCCTGGACAGGAGTACATGTGAGCCTCCCCAGGCCACCACTCTGTCATCAGAAGACATCTCCCTTAACCGGATATCAGATGTTATAAAGGCACCACCTACCTATGGAGGCCTCCTCCACCAGGTGCTTGCTAATAGTTTTAGTGCGATGGTTCACTGCAGTGCTCCCTGGACTGAATGCTCACTCCAAGGCTTTGGAACTTGGCTCTCCAGCCCTGAGCCCTGGAGGAAAGGCCAGCGTCAGAATTTCCAGCAGTCTGGTCTTATGATCTGGTCACGTCATCTCGCTGGGGAAGTCCAAAATGTTAGACCAGGATGCAAGAAAATACCACTGACTCCAATTAAAATCAAATTAAGGCAAGCTTATTAGTTCAACCGGCTAGGCTGACTCTCCTTCTCAAAACGGCGGGAAAAAGACAGCATCCCCACCTTTCCTACACCCCAGCTTTATAGCCCAAAAAGTTACACAAAAAGGGAGTATCAGAAAACAGAACTTTGACAAGCATCACACTAATTGTAGTTTACATTTTTTATTTGCTGGCCCCAGCATCAGAAATTACGAGGACCATTAGAGCCTCAGAGAGGGTCGTTGTCTGGCCAGGGAAGGCCAATATTTATGAGGTTTCAGTAAGGTTTCAGAGAGGGCTGTGATCTGGTCAGTAAGACAGGCATGGGTGAGTTCAAGGCATGGGCAGGCATTCCAAGCAGGTTCAGAATTTGCAGTAATTTATAGTAAAGCAAAAATTATCTTTCCATGGCTTTGTGTCAAGATGGCTCCCAATATTAATGAAAGATCAGGTTGAGTGATCACCCCTGTGCCTTCCTTTTGGAAACTCCTCTACCACCTCCAAGGTTGTGAACTCCTGAGCATTTTCCATTCCAGATAAGTATTCACAGAATGTCTAACTCTTCTCCTCTAATTGTTTCTTACTTGGGGCAAAGGTAATGTCAAAGCATTGTTCTGGATGAGAGTGGGAAGATTATTGTATATCACATATTTGCATACACATTGGATTCATTTTCCAATTTTCCATTTGAAATACTGAATTCCTGGCACTAACCCATACCCTACTAGACTCTGACTAATAATCCTAATATGATGGTGAAACATAACCCAAGCAGAATAGAAATACAAGCCGTTCAGAGGAGGCATGCTGTGTAGTTGGAATTGCCTTTTGCATTATATAGTATAGGAGCTATAAATCTAGTCAATTTTTTGTTGAAATAATTCTACATGTGTTTTTAAAGTTAACAAATATGGGAATCCTGTCTCCCTTTCTCTGTAGCACATGTATTTTTATATGCACATAGAGAATCCTACCTGGTATCACACGTACATACTTGTGAGGTGGCTGAATTGGCAGATACAAATTGTGAGAAGAGATCACTACTCCTAAACGCTGTTCAAACTGAAAATTCAACCTATGGGTGAGCTTCCTAGTTCAATAACATTATACATAAATCCATGTTCAGTAAAATGAATATCTTTGCATCTGTGGATTATATATATTTCATGATGAATTTCGATTGGCATATATATTGCTACTTTTTTTCTTTTTTTGGTTGTTCAAAACGTTACAAAGCTCTTGACATATCATATTTCATACATTAGATTCAAGTGGGTTATGAACTCCCATTTTTACCCCAAATAAAGATTGCAGAATCACATTGGTTACATATCCACATTTTTACATAATGCCCTATTAGTTAATGTTGTATTCTGCTACCTTTCCTATACTCTATGATCCCCCCTCTTTCCCCCTCCCATCTTCTCTCTCTACCCCATCTACTGTAATTAATTTCTCTCCTTGTTTATTTTCCCATTCCCTTCACAACCTGTTATATGTAATTTTGTATAACAATGAGGGTCTCCCTTCATTACCATGCAATTTCCCTTTTCTCTCCCTTTCCCTCCCACCTCATGTCTCTGTTAATGTAAATCTTTTCTTCCTGCTCTTCCTCCCTGCTCTGTTCTTAGTTGCTCTCATTATATCCAAGAAGACATTTGGTATTTGTTTTTTAGGGATTGGCTAGTTTCACTAAGCATAATCTGCTCTATTACCATCCATTTCCCTGAAAATTCCATGATTTTGTCATATTTTAGTGCTGCGTAATACTCCATGGTGTATAAATGCCACATTTGTTATCCATTCATCTATTGAAGGGCATCTAGGTTGGGTCCACAGTGCAGCAATTGTGAATTGTACTGCTAAGAACATCGATGTGGCAGTATCCCAGAGTTACACTATTTTAAGGTCTTCAGGAAATAGTCCAAGAAGGGCAATAGCTGGGTCAAATTGTGGTTCCATTCCAAGCTTTCCCAGGAATCTCCATACTGCTTTCCAAATTGGCCGCACCAGTTTGTGGGAACAGCTCTCCTCATAGGCCTCATTTGGTCCATCTTCTCTACATTAAGAAGAGAGAGGCTTACTCAGACACAACCCTTCATCCTGACCAGGTTGTTTGCCAGGTTGTTTTGGTCTTTCAGGTCTTTCATAGCTGCCTACATCTTCTCCAAGGATCAAATATGCATGGACCTTTGAGGTTCTCAGTAGGTGGCAGATCCCCTACATTGCTGTATTGCAAGAAGAACCCTGTCCCTTCTCTTTTGTAAAGTTAGATTGAGGGAACAGTGTATGGTTAGGGTTAATAACATGTTCAATTTGGGTTCGGAATCATTCTGATTGATGAATAATGGTATTGGGAACCTGCGATATTTATAAAACTATAGAGATGAAATATAAGTATAAAAACAGAAATCTAGGTAAGATTTGTAGCCCAGAAGGGAATGAGGCCCTTTATTGGGATACTTAGCTTTTAATTATGTTCTGCACGTTTGTCTCAGATAAATTGATAATCAATGGCATAGGACCTTGTACCTTGGAAGATTGATTGTAGAAGAGAACATCCACTCAAATTTGGATAGTCGGTAGGATTAGGAAGAGAGTCGGTAGGTTTAGGAAGAAGAGTGAGTATAAAATTTGGATCAAATGTTCTTTAGCAATACGGTTTCATTTACACAGTGAATGTAAATGTCAGCACATGCGAAGAGTCAGTCACAATGATGAACTGCGGAAAATATAGGAAAGAAGATATCAATAGAGACATTACAAAATCAGGCAATTGTAAAGTGAATGATAGGTTTACACATTTTCAACAGGATCGAGATTGAATACATAATTTTAGGAAGAAACAAATATGTAGTTACCAATAGAAATGACATTTGAAAGCATTATGCAAACTGGAAATGGATGTTTTTAGTAATCCATATTCAACTTCCATTTAGGATTTGGTGCAATCATAAGTGTGACCTTTGCATTTTGTGCCCAGAAAATTATTGTGATAAAATATATATGTAGATCATGTGACATGAGTATTTTTTCCACCATTTCTGTGAGCAATATTTTAAGACATATAAATTAGTATTGGGGGTACAAAGTGGTGTACCCTGTGTCTATGAATATAGAGATAATGCATGAATAGAACATACTGTAAATAAATAATATAACTGGTTCCACTTTAAATAATGGATTGAATTGTTATCTGAAAATATATAAGAAATCATATATTGACATACAATCAATAATTCCAACCAGTTATATATCTAATTGTCATCTTTGGGTTATTGTTTATCATGAAGTGTGTGTGAGTTTTGCTTAAAAAGTGATTATGGAAATCGAAAATAATGTGTTTGGAAAGAAGTCTCATGAAATTACCAGTCAAGAAATATGGAGGAATCCATGTTTTCTGAAGCAGGAAGTGATTGAAAGTGAAACAAATGCCTATAAATTTGGTAAATTGTCGATGAAATATATATCCTGTGATGTGCATAAACTGAGGAAATAGTATGTACCAGTGTTGAATAAAAGTGAACGTCAAAGTACACATCATGTACCATTGGAATCTACTTGCATTGATGTTAAACTGGGTCAGTTACTGTAAAAATATTAGGATTCGCGTGCATCACTCACCGAAGTTAGTTTTCTTTTTTTTTTTAATTTTTATTTATGCTTGTTCAAAACATTACATAGTTCTTGATACATCATATTTGTCACTTTGATTCAAGTGGGTTATGAACTCCCATTTTTACTCCGTATACAGATTGCAGAATCACATCAGTTACACATGCATTGATTCACATATTGCTATACTAGTGTCTGTTGTATTCTGCTGCCTTACCTATCCTCTACTATCCCCCCTACCCTCCCCTCTCCTCCCCTCTTCTCTCTCTACCCCCTCTACAGTAATAAATTTCTCCCCCTTGTATTATTTTTCCCTTTCTTCTTGTATGTAATTTTGTATAACCCTGAGGGTCTCCTTCCATTTCCATGCAATATCCCTTCTCTCTCCCTTTCCCTCCCACCTCTCATCCCTGTTTTAATGTTAATCTTCTTCTCATCCTCTTCATACCTATTCTGTTCTTAGTTAATCTCCTTATATCAAAGAAGACATTTGGCATTTGTTTTGAAGGGATTGGGTAGCTTCACTTAGCATAATCTGCTCTAGTGCCATCCATTTCCCTGCAAATTCTATGATTTTGTCATTTTTTAATGCAGAGTAATACTACATTCTGTATAAATGCCACATTTTTTTATCCATTCATCTATTGAAGGGCATATAGGTTGGTTCCACAGTCTTGCTATTGTGAATTCTGATGCTATGTACATCGATGTAGCAGTGTCCCTGCAGCATGCTCTTTTTAGGTCTTTAGGGAATTGACCGAGAAGGGGAATAGCTGGGTCAAATGGTGGTTTCATTCCCAGCTTTCCAAGAAATCTCCATACTGCTTTCCAAATTGGATGCACCAATTTGCAGTCTCACCAGCAATGTACAAGTGTACCTGTTTCCTCACATTCTCACCAACACTTGTTGTTTGACTTCATAATGGCTGCCAATCTTATTGGAGTGAGATGGTATCTTAGGGTGGTTTTGATTCACCTTTCTCTGACTACTGGAGATGGTGAGCATTTTTTCATGTACTTGTTGATTATATGTCCTCCTCTGAGATGTCTGTTGAGGTCCTCGGCCCATTTGTTGATTGGGTTATTTGTTATCTTATTGTTTAATTTTTTGAGTTCTTTGTATACTCTGGATATTAGGGCTCTATCTGAAGTGTGAGGAGTAAAGATTTGTTCCCAGAATTTAGGCTCCCTATTTACCTCTCTTATTGTTTCTTTTGCTAAGAAAAAACTTTTTGCTTTGAGTAAGTCCCATGTGTTGATTCTAGTTATTAACTCTTGTTATTAACTCTTGTGCTATGGATGTCCTATTGAGGAATTTGAAGCCCGACACCACAGTATGTAGATCGTAGCCAACTTTTTCTTCTATCAGACGCCATGTCTCTGATTTGATATCAAGGCCCTTGATCCATTTTGAGTGAACTTTTGTGCATGCAAGAGAAAGGGATTCAGTTTCATTTTGTTACATATGGATTTCCAGTTTTTCCAGCACCATTTGTTGAAGATGCTATCCTTCCTCCATTGCATGCTTTTAGCTCCTTTATCAAATAGAAGATTGTTGTAGCATTGTGGATTAATCTCTGTGTCCTCCATTCTGTACCATTGGTCCACCCGCCTGTTTTGGTACCAGTACCATGCTGTCATTGTTACTATTGCTCTGAAATTTAGTTTGAAATCTGGTATCGCTATACCGCCTGATTCACACATCCTGGTTAGAATTGCTTTTGCTATTCTGGATCTTTTATTATTCCATATGAATTTCATGATTGCTTTCTCTATTTCTACAAGAAATGCCGTTAGGATTTTGATTGGCATTACATTAAACCTATAGAGAACTTTTGGGAATATCACCATTTTGATGATGTTAGTTCTCCCTATCCATGAACAGTGTATATTTTTCCATCTTCTAAGATCTTATTCTACTTCTCTTTTTAGGGTTCTGTAGTTTGCATTGTATAAATCTTTCACCTCTTTTGTTAGGTGGATTCCCAAGGATTTTAGTTTTATTTTTTGAGGATATTGTGAATGGAGTGTTTTTTTTTTTCTTATTTCCGTTTCAGAAGTTTTGTCACTGATATACAGAAATGCCTTTGACTTATGAATGTTGATTTTATATCCTGCCACATTGCTGAAATCATTTCTTACTTCTAGTAGTTTTTTTTGTAGAACCTTTTGGGTCTTCTATATATTGAATCATATCAGCTGCAAGTAGTGATAATTTAAGTTATTCTTTTCCTATTTTCATGCCTTTTATTTCTTTCATCTGTCTAATTGCTCTGGCCAGTGTTTCGAGAACTATATTGAATAGAAGTGGTGGTAGAGGACATCTCTGTCTTGTTCCAGATTTTAGAGGGAATGCTTCAATTTTTCTCCATTCAGAATAATGCTAGCCTGAGGCTTAACATAGATAGCTTTTACAATGTCGAGGTAAATTCCTGTTATCTCTAGTTTTTCAAATGTTTTGAACATAAAGGGATGCTAAGGGTCTATCCTTCTTATTTATTTTTTGCAGAACCAAGCTTTAGTTTTGTAATTTTTTCAATAGTTTCTTTTGTTTCAATTTTGTTGTTTTCCGCTCTGATTTTAGTTATTTCTTGCCTTCTGCTACATTTGCTGTTGTTTTGCTCTTCCTTTTCTAGGGCTTTGAGATGAAGTGTGAGCTCATTTATTTGTTGTTCTTTCCTATTTTTGAAGAATGACGTCAAGGTGGTGAATTTCCCTCTTAAAACACCTTTCATTGTGTCCCATAGACTCCGATATGTTGTGTCTGTATTTTCATTTATCTTGAAGAATTTTTTGATTTTCTCATTTATGTCTTCTGTAACACATTAATCATTCAGTAACATGTTGTTCATTTTCAATGTGATGTAGGATTTTTCCTTCCTTCTTTTTCATTGGTTTCCAGATTCATTCCATTATAATCCAATAAAATTCATGGTATTAAGTCCACCCTTTATATTTACTGAAGGTTGCTCTATGGCATAATATATGGTCTATTTTTTAGAAGGATCCATGTGCTGCTAAAAAATATTATATCCACTTGATGATTTTTGATATATTCTATATATGTCAGTTAAGTCTAGATTATTGATTGTGATATTGAGTTCTACAGTTTCTTTATTCAACTTTTATTTGGAGGATCTGTCCAATGGTGAGAGAGGTGTGTTGAAGTCACCCATAATTATTGTGTTGTGGGCTTTTTGATTCTTGAACTTGAGGAGAATTTGTTTTATGAACGTCACAGCACCATTTAATGGTGCGTAAATATTGATAATTTTTATGTCTTGTTGGTGAATGGTTCCTTTTAACAGTATATAATTTCCTTCATTATCCCTTTTGATTAAATTAGTCTTGAAGTCGATTTAATTCGATTTGAGGATGGCCACCACTGCTTGCTTATGAGGACCGTGTGCATGGTATATTTTTTCCCAACCTTTCACCTTCAGCCTGTGTATGCCTTTTCCATTCAGATATGTCTCCTGGAGGCAACATATTGTTGGATTTGTTTTTTGAATCCAAGTTACAAGCCTCTGTTGCTTTATTGGAGAGTTTAAGCCATTAATGTTTAGAGTTACTATTGATATATGGTTTCTACTGCCAGCCATGTTTGAATATTTATCGCTTTTTTAAATTTACTTTGTTTCTCCATGATTAGCTTTTCCCCCGCCCTCTGTCATTACTGAGGCACTTCCCACTGATGGTTTTGGTTGTTGTTTTTCATTTCTTTCTCGTGTAGTGTTTTGCTCAAGACACTTTGCATTGGTGGTTTTCTGGCTGCAAATTCTTTTAGCTTTTGTTTATCATGAAAGATTTTTATTTTGTTGTCGTACCTGAAGCTGAATTTTGCTGGATACAGAATTCTTGTTTGGCATCGATTGTCTTTCAATGTTTGAAATACGTTGTTCCAGGATCCTCTCACTTTCAGTGTCTGTGATGAAAAATAGGTTGATAACCTTATTGGTTTACCCCTGAATGTAATCTTCCTCCTTTCTCTTGAAGCTTTTAATGTTTTCTCTTTGTTCTGTATATTGGATAGCTTCATAACAATGTGTCTTGGCGTTGGTCTACTGTGATTTTGTGTGCTCTGTGTCCTGTAAGCATCTTCAATTTGTATATCCATTTCCTTTTTTATTTCTGGAAAATTTTCTGTAATTATTTCATTCAACAGGTTACTCATTCCCATGGTTTGAATCTCTGTACCTTCCTCTAACCAGATGACTCATAAGTTTGGTTTTTTTATGTTATACCATATCTCTTGGATGTTTTTCTCGTGATTTTTTACCAGCCTTTCTGTGTTGGCTAGACTCTTTTCAAGATGATATATTTTGTCTTCATTATGTGACATTCTGTCTTCTACTTGCTCCACTCGGTTAGTGATACTCTCAATTGAGTTTTTAATTTGGTTTATCGTTTCCTTCATTTCTAGAATTATTCTTTGAATATTTATAATCTCTATCTCCTGATAAAGAAGATTAACTTCTTCTTTTATCTGTTTATGTAATTCATTTTCAATGTGTTCTTTCATTGTATTTATTTGCTCTCTCGTATCCTCTTTAAGGTTCCATTTCATCTGTCTAAGGTATTCCTTGAGTTCTTTATGTGACCATTTTTCTGATAATTCTAGGTCCTCCTGAATATTTAGGTTATCCTTCATTGTTTGTACTCCTTTTCTTTCTTGCTTTTTGATGCTGCTCATGTTACTTCTTGTTCTGTTTGAGTGCTGAGTTACTTCTTATTCTTATAAATTTATTTGAAGCTTGGGAGGAAAGATATTAGAAGGGATGGGAAGAAGTCACTAAAGAGAATGAGAATAGGCAGGTAGAATTCAAGAATGGGGGAATAAGAAAATTGAAAAGAAATGAAAAGACAAAAGAAAAAAATAGAAAATAAAGAAAGAAATAAATTTTTTTAAAAATAATAATGATAATTAAAAAATGAAAATTAAAATGTAAAATAATAATAATAATAGTAAAATTAAAAAAATAAAAACATTAAAATAAGTTAAAGAACAACACAAAAAATTTAAATGAAAGAAAAAAAATAAAAATAAAATAATAATAATAATAATACATGCAGTCATAGAGTTCAATTAACTTCTCTTCCAGTAGGTGGAGCTGTGCTCACTGGGCCAAGCTTCTCCTCTCAATAGGTGGGAACCAATCACTGTGCAGCAGCTCTTCCTCCCAGACTGGGCGGGTCTCTAATCCTGAGTGCCTAGGACCTTCTCTAGTGTTTCCTCAAGCCAGGCTCCGCTCAACTGTGACGCTCACCACAATACTTTCTACACGTCAGTTCTCTGCTCCTGGTAGCCCTGTTTTCATCAACGCTTGGCACTCTCTCCCTGTTTGCCTCCCTCAGACCCTAAGTTTGTAGAGCTTGGGGCTGGGAACCCCCAGCGAATTTGCTTGCTCTCTGGTATCCATGCCCACATTAGCTGGTGTAAGAGACCTCAGTTGTCAGCACTGGTAGAAGCGGTAGCCAGGAATTCCACGCCACAAGTCCCACAGCACACATGATTCCCTCGGTCTGGCCATCTTTCTCACGGGAGACCTGGGAGGGCCTCTTAAGGGAGAGCTGGGAGGGGCCCTTAATGTTTCCCCGCTGTGTGGAGAGAGATGCATAGGGAATTACACACCTGTCGTACTGGTTTCAATGAAGTTATCTCCTCTGCCAATGACATCAGTTCTCTTCCACGGTGGTATCCCATGCAAATGGTGACCATTCGTTCCTTTTGCCAGGTGACCAATGCAATGGATGGGTCCTGACTGTGTCTCCAAAGCCCCATTTCAATCCAGTGGCCTTTTACCTCTGTAAATTCAGAAGGGCCGACTAGTTATTTCAGAGGGAACATTAGTTCTGAGTCACAAGAAGCAGGCAAATCTGAGCTTCTATGCAGCCGATCCGGTCTCTGTGTGTTTTCTCAGGGGCCCAGACTGTTCGCACCAGATCCACGTCAGGTCAGCATTGCCTAGTGATTCTGAACAAACAGCATTTAGACAGTTTATGACTCCCTATGCCTGCGCAGCTAATGAGGTCAGATACTTGATTTCTCCATGTCCGCCACCATGTTGGATCTCCTATATTGCTACTTTTTAATGTCTGTGCGTGTGCGTGTGTGTGTATATATATATATATATATCAATATAAGATTTCTTATATATTTTTAGATATCAATTCAATTCATTATTTAAAGTGGAACCAGTTATATTATTTATTCACAGGATGGTCTATTCATGCATTATCTCTATATTCATAGACACAGGGTACACCTCTGTGTACCCCTAACACTAATGTATATGTCTTCAAAATATTGCTCCCAGAAATGGTGGAAGAAATACTCATGTCAACTGATCCACATATATATTTTATCACAGTAAAATTATGAACAAAAAATGTAAAGGTCACACTTATGATTGTACCGAAGCCTAAAAGAAAAGTGAAAATGTTTAACTAAAAACATCCATGTGAAGGTTGCCTAATGCTCTCAAATGTCAATCCTATTGGTGACAACATATTTGTTTCTTCCAATGATTATAT
This sequence comes from Callospermophilus lateralis, assembly GCF_048772815.1. Taxonomy (NCBI): domain Eukaryota; kingdom Metazoa; phylum Chordata; class Mammalia; order Rodentia; family Sciuridae; genus Callospermophilus; species Callospermophilus lateralis. The sequence continues at coordinate 354,467 of NW_027512425.1, forward strand.
ATTCAAATTAAACCCTGTTGAAAATGTCTAATCCTATAACTCACTTTATCCTTTGCCTGATTTCATAATGTCTCTATTGATACCTGCTTTCCTACTTATTTTCCCCAGTTCATCATTGTGACTGACTCTTCATATGTGCTGACATTTTCATTCATTCTCTAACCGAAACCCTATTGCTAAAGAACTTTTGGTCCAAATACTATACTCACTCTTCTTCCTAAACCTACCGACTATCTTCCTAATCCTACCGACTATCCATTTTTGACTGGATGTTCTCTTCTACATTAAATCTACCAAGGTACAAGGTCCTGTGCTTCAAATCATACCTAGATTTCTGTTTCCATACTTATATTTCACCTCTATGTTCTTGTAATTATCGCAAGTTCCCAATACCATTATTCATCGCACAGAATGATTCCTAACCCAAATTGAACCTGTTATTAACCCTAAACATACACTGTTCCCTCAATCTCATTTTACAGAAGAGCAGCGACAGAGTTGTTCTTAAAATACAGGGAATTAGGGGACCTTCCACCTGCTGAAAACCTCAAAGTTCCATGCAGAAATGATACCTGGAGAAGTTGTAGGGAGGTATGAAAGACCTGAGAGAGCAAAAGTCCTATTCCATGGCAAACAACCTGGTCAGGATAAAGGGATGTGTCTGAATCAGCCTCTCTCTACTTATGTTAGAGAAGATGGACTAAACCAGACCTGTGTGGAGAGCTGTTCCCAGGTGCCTATGGTTGATATACCATTCTAACTTGTGCAAGTGTTCCAGGAAGTAGGAGCAGCCTCCATCTCATGGGACCCTTGGAAGCAAGTGTTAGGACAAACTGGTTGCCAAGGCAGTGACCTCATTCATTCAATTCCAAAGAAAGTGACATACCTCATTTCCTTGGTGATGGAACTCTATGATCTTTGTATCCTAGTGGCCAGGCACCCAGACGCTATTCCATTCCCAGTCACAGTGGTCTCACTTGTTTGGATTTACCAAGGACAGAGTCAGTATTTCTTGGTACCTACTAATGTGAGGATGGCCAAATGCCAGGAGAGCACTGAAGAGGTACCTTTTCTGAGAAAGCCAGAAGTGGCTCACCACTTTTTCCTGACAACTTCACAGAGTTAGCCAAGGAAACCAGACCTGAGAGAGGACAGACTATTTCGAAGGAATATAGTATGGCCGAGCAGTTAGAGGACACTCCAGATAGTCACAGATCTACTTGGGGGAAGGAGGTGCCATTGTGGGAGTGGGTGTGGGTTTGTGGTTTTGTCTCATGTTCTAACAAAAGGTAGGAATGGCGGTTTGTTTGGATTGAAGTGGACTGTTTCGAGTAAGTCATTTGACAAGGTGAGTGTTTCTATGTTTGTGTATCCGACTATGTCCATTGTTGTAGACATTAGAAAAGAGAATGCATTAATGGATGTGTCCTGTCTAGTATAAATCTTACCATAATTCATCCTGCTCAATTTATGAATGGACTGCACCTTATCTTATCGATGGGCAACACCTGCTATCATCCTAAGTTCCTGTTTTCTTCCTGAATTCTGGCCAGTCTCCAGAATAGGCTCAGGGATTTGTGTCCAAGATATGTACCACCTCCAAGCTCTGTGACATGGCCATATACTGGATAGCTGAAGAGAATGGAGATCATCTCAGAAAACTCAGATATCAGTGTGACCAGGAAAGTCTCAGTGGAGAAACCCTGCTTTGGGCCTTTTGCTTACCTTATGTTCTGTTGCCCTGAATGTCAGGAAGGTCTTTGCCTCAGGCCACCCCTTTGTGAAGCCTGAAGAAAACAGTTTTAAATTTGAAATGAATAGGCATCACCTGTGGCTCTTTGCTTAATTGCTTTGGAAAGGGATGTGTCTGAATTAGCCTCTTGGCCTTGTATGTGGCTGTGATTTTTATTCTCAGCACATGATGGATCCAAAGAATGATCGCATGTGCGCATCCAAAACCAAAATGGCCAAAAGATCAGTCATTGTGGATGAAGTCTCTCGCCTTCTTCTGTTAGGTTCCTGACATCCATCAAGTGAGAATACTGATCCTTTGGGTCAAATGAGTTCTTGAAATCTCTGCAGAGGTGCTTGGCTTTTCTCATGACTCTATTTCACATAAATATTCCATACCTGAAAGTCAGTAGGCCTCAAATTGGAGAAACAGAGCAACATGAACGGCAGGCTTATTTGACCACTCCTGGTTCATATTAAGAGTGTCCAGGCCACCCTGACTTTAGGCAAATGAGGGGCAAGTGAGCTTATTTTGGACACTACCAATGGCTGCACCCCTCATGGAAACCTCCAGCCAGAGGTCATGATGAGTGACTATATGGAAGAAGATGAGGGCCATGTGGGAGTGTTTTGGTTTTAATTGTGGTCATTTGTGTGGCGGTTGGAAGAAATGTCTGGGTCCACCTGGGCTTGAACTCTGGTGTGATTCCCCATAGAGACTGAGTTCTGGAACTCACCTCAGAGAAGTATTGCCATGAATTGTTTTGGGATTTTAGGAGGCCATGCATGAGAGTTGCCCTTGGAAACTGAGATCTGGCTTTCCACAGAGCACTGGGAATCTCAGCCAGGATATCACATGATATAATTGTGAAAAACTTGCAGCCATAGTTGAGAGTCAAAACACACATGGACCTCACATTTTACACCTCAATGTGCCTGGCTTCATGTGACCTTTTCCCCACTCTTTGGGAAGCCTTGCCTGTGAGAGTTCTCCAGAGTTTTCATTTAAATTAGCTTCCTCAACATTTAGTGGTTCCTGAATGAATTGAAACCCAGAGTTTCTCCAACTTCATCCTTGAAAAATGGCTTGATAAATACCATGAATTTTTGGAAGTTCCCACAACCAGGTGGCACTGGAGAACATTTGGATGTCCTGTTGCTGATCATGAGTATACCAGACAATGCCTTGATTGACTGGGTTTCATAAAAATGGTGTACAACAGAGATGCCAGTAAGTTGGAGCCTGCTGAGTAGTGGCCCTAGAGCAGTGGTGGGCAGGTGTGTGATGAAACATCAGTGGTAGGGCCATGAGGATCTACCATTGGATTCCAAATGGCTTGTGACTGACATGGTGCAGCCAGCATTCCCTTATATGTAAAGGCATCTTGTTATATGGTGAGGTTTCAGGGCAATGTTCTGAATCAGGTTGATATGGACGAGGGGGCAATGGGCCAAGCTAGGAGGGATAGAAGCCTGGTTGGTGCATTCTCCTGCAGACCCTGACCCAACACACGTGACAGAACTCCCTCCAGCAATATGTCCCAGTTGAGCTCCTGGTATTTCGTGAAGCAAATACCAAACTCCCAGTGCAGCAGGAAAAACACCACAAAAAGTGTAGGAGGACCAAATGGCTTCACAGTCAACACGGAGAGACACTTAGTCGTCAGTGGTCACAGTTTACCTACAAAGAGAGGATTCAGCATTGCTGCCTCATGTTCATTGGAAAATAAGAAACCAAGTCCTTCAGGTCACATAGATGCAGAACCAGCTTTGATGGTCTCACTACTAAAGAAGCCAAATCTCCTGACAACAACATATATTTCAAGTGCCCAATCTCAGAGGCAGTTTCTCAAAAAGTTTTTAGGCTCTCAGAGCTCCCTGTTTGTGTTGTGTTTACCCCGTCCCTTACTTTTGGAAACTCCTCTACCACCTCCATGGTTATGAACTCTTGAGCATTTTCCATTCCAGATATGTATTCACTGATTCTCTAACTCTTCTCCTCTAATTATGTTTTACCTGGGGTGAAGGTAATGTCAAGGCATTTTTCTAAATGAGAGTGAGAGGATATCAGACCTTAACAGATATTTGTGAAGCACATATTTGCTTACACATTGAATTCATTTTTCAATTTTCCTTTTGAAATACTGAATCCCTGACACTAACCCATACCTACTAGAATCAGACAACTCATCCTAATATAATGGAGAAAAATAACCCAAACAGAATAGAAATTCAAGCAGTTCAGAGGAGGCATCTTGTATAGTTGGACTTGCCTTTTGCATTATATAAGGTAGGAGTTATAAATCTAGTCAATTTTTATTTGAAATAGTTCTCCATGTGTTTTTAAAGATAACAAATGTGTGAAATCCTGTTTCCCTTTCTCTGTAGCCAATTCACACATGTATATTTATATGCACATATAGAATCCTACCAGGAATCCCACGTACATTTTTGTGAGGTTTCTCACTTGGCAGATTCAAATTGTGAGAAGAGATCACTCCTCTTAAACGCTGTTAGAAATGAAGATTCAAACTATAGGGGAGCTGTCTAGTAGAACAACATTATACATATACTCATGTTCAGTAAAATAATTATTTTTGCATCTGTGGATGATATATATTTACTGATGAATTTTGATTTTCATATATATTGCTGCTTTTTAATGTCTGTGTGTAGTTTGTGTGTGTGTGTGTGTGTGTGTGTGTGTGTGTATATATATACACACACACTATTCAGATTTTTAATATATAAAATATATGTGTCTTATATACACTTTCTAAATTCATTCATGTTCATGTATATGGATTTATAATCAACTTTTCACAAGATTATTTTCCGAAATATTCATCCACCTGAAATACATATTTGTTTCCTAGTACTGAAAACAAACTTCAGTGAATGGTGCGTACAAATTCTAATAATTTTACAGTAACTGACCCAGTTTACCACCAATGCAAGTAGATTCCTATGGGACATGATATGTAATTTGAGGTTCATTTGTATTCAACACTGGTACATTATTATTTCTTCAGTTTTTGCACATCATACGATATATATTTCATCCACAAGTTCACAAATTTACAGGCATTTGTTTCAACTTTAATCAATTCCTGTTTCAGAACACAAGTATTATCAGGGTTTCTGAACTCGTCTTTTCATGACGCTTCTTTCCAAACAAGTTATTTTCGATTTCCATAATCACTGGTGAAGTAAAACTCACACCCTTCGTGATAAACCAAAACACTAATATTACCATTATATGTATACCATTTTGGAAAGAATGATTGTATATCAATATAAGATTTCCTGTAATTTTTCAGATATCAGTTCAATCCATTATTTATAGTTGGAACAAGTTATATTATTTATTCACAGTATTTTCTATTCATGTTTTATCTTTATATTCATAGACACAGTGTACACCTCTTTGGACCCCCAATACTAATTTTACGTCTTCAATATATTGCTACCAGAAATGGTGGAAGAAATACTTATGTCACCTGATCTACATATACATTTTATCACAGTAATATTCTGAAAAAAATGTAAAGGTCACACTTATGACTGTACCAAAGCCTAAAAGGAAAGTGAACATGGATTAATAGAAACATCCATGTCCATGCTGCCTAATGCTCTCAAATGTCAATCCTATTGGTGACAACATATTTGTTTCTTCCTAAGATTATATATTCAAACTCAACCCTGTTGAAAATGTCTAATCCTATCACTCACTTTATATTTTGCCTGATGCAATAATGTCTCCATTGATATCTGCATTTCTACATATTTTACCAGTTTATCATAGTGACTGACTCTTCATATGTGCTGACATTTACATTCACTCTCTAACCGAAACCATATTGCTAAAGAACTTTTGGTCTAAATCCTATAATCACTCTTCTTCCTAAACCTACCGACAATCTTTCTAAACCTACTGACTATCCCTTTTTGACTGGATGTTCTCTTCTACGTTCAATCATCCAAGGTACAAGGTCCTATGCCATTGTATATTGAATTATCTGAGACATCTTTAGAGAACGTAATTCAAGCTAGGTATCCAAATCAAGGGCCCAATGCCCTTCTGGGTTTCAAATTATACCTAGATTTTTATTTTCATACCTATATTTCACCTCTACATTCTTGTAAATCTCACAGGTTGCCAATACCATTATTCATCGCACAGAATGATTCCTAACCCAAATTGAACCTGTTATTAACCCTAAACATACACTGTTCCCTCAATCTCATTTTACAGAAGAACAGGGACGGAGTTGTTCTTACAATACAGGAAAGTAGGGGACCTTCCACCTGCTGAAAACCTCAAAGGTCCATACAGAAATGATACCCGGAAAAGTTATAGGCAGCTATGAAGGACCTGAGAGAGCAAAAGTCATCTTCCATGGCAAACAACCTGGTCAGGATGAAGGGATGTGTCTTAATCAGCCTCTCTCTTCTTATTGTAGAGAATATGGACCAAATCAGGCCTGTGTGGAAAGCTGTTCACGGGTGCCTATGGTTGATATACCATTCTAACTTGTGAAAGTGTCACAGGAAGTAGGGGCAGCCTCCATCTCATGGGACCCTTGGAAGCAACTGTTAGGAAAAAGGGGTGCCAAGGCAGTGGCCTCTTTCAGTTCCAAAGAAAGTGACATATCTAATTTCCTTGGTGATGGAACTCTCTGAACTTGCTATCCAAGAACCAAGACACCGAGAGGCAATCACAGTCCAAGTCCCTGTGGGCTCACTTCATTGGATTTTCCAAGGACAGAGTCAGTCTTTCTCGGTATCTAATGATGTGAGTATAGCCAAATACCAGGAGAGCACTGAAGAGGTACTTTTCCTGAGAAAGCAGGTAGTGGCTCGCCACTTTTTCCTGACAACTTTACAGAGTTGGTCAAGGAAAGCAGATCTGATAGAGGACACGCCATTTCGGGGGAACATAATATGGCCCACCAGTCAGAGTTAACTCCGGAGAGTCACAGACCTACTTGAGGGAAGGAGGTGCCTTTGTGAGTGTGGGTTTGCTGTTTTGTCTCATATTCTGAGAATAGGTAGAGAAGGCAGTTTGTTTGATTTGGAGTGAACTGTTTCTAGTAAGTCGTTTGACAGAATGAGTGTTTCTATGTCTGTGTATCCCACTGTGTCCGTGGTTGTAGACATGAGAAAAGAGAATGCAACAATGGATGTGTCCTGTCTAGTAGAAAGCTTCCCATTATGCATCCTGCCTAATTTATGAATGGAGTGCGGCTTGCATGAGCAATACCTATTACCTTCCTAAGTCCCTGTTTTCTTCTGAATTCTGGCCACTCTCCAGAATAGGCTCATGGTTTTGTGTCCAAGATATGCAACAACTCCAAGGTCTGTGACATGGCCATGTACAGGATAGCTGAAGGGAATGGCCAGCATCTCAGAAAACTCAGATATCAGTGTGACCAGGAAAGTCTCAGTGGATATACCCTGCTTTGGGCCTTTTGCTTACCTATTGTTCTGTTGCCCTGAATATCAGGAAGGTCTTTGCCTCAGGCCACCCCTTTGTGAAGCCTGAAGGAAACAGTTTTCAAATGGAAATGAATGGGCATCACTTGTGGCTCTTTCTTAATTGCTTTGGAAAGGGATGTGTCTTAATTAGACTCTTGGCCTTGTATGTGGCTGTGACTTTGATTCTCAGCAGCTGATGGATCTAAAAATGATCCCATGTGTGCATCCAAAACCATAATTGCCAAAAGATCAGTCATTGTGGATGAAGTCTCTCGTCTTCCTCTGTTAGGATCCTGACCTCCATCAAGTGAGAATAGGTATTCCTTGGGTCAAATGAGTTCTTCAAATCACTGCAGAGGTGCTTAGGTTTTCGTATGACTCCAAATCACATAAAGAATCTATACTTGAAAGTCAGTAGGCCTCAAATTGAAGAAAAAGAGCAGTATTAACGGGAGGCTTATTTGATCACTCCTGGTTCACAGAAAGGGTGTCCAGGCCAACATGACTTTAGGCAAATGAGGGGCAAGGGAGTTTATTTGGACACTGTCTTTGGGTGAGCCCTTCATGGAAACCTCCAGACAGAGGTTACGATGAGTGACTATATGGAAGAAGATGAGGACCATGTTTGAGTGTTTTGTTTTTAATTGTGGTCATTTGTGTGGTGGTTGTAAGAAATATCTTGGTCCACCTGGGCTTGAACTCTGTTGGGATTTCCCATAGAGACTGCGTTCTGGAACTGAACTCAGAGAAGTATTGCCATGAATAGAAATACAAGCAGTTTAGAGGAGGCATGGTGTATATTTGGACTTGCCTTTTGCATGATACAGAGTAGGAGTTAAATCTAGTCAATTTTTTGTTGAAATAGTTCTCCATGTGTTTTTAAAGTTAAAAAATTGTGAATTCCTGTCTCCCTTTGTCTGTAGCCTATTCAGCACATATATTTTTATATGGATATATAGAATCATACCTGGTACCACACATACATTCTTGTGAGGTGGATGAGTTGGCAGATACAAATTGTGAGAAGAGGTCACTCCTACTTAACCGTGTTGGAACTGAATATTCAACCAATGGGTGAGCTTGCTAGTTGAACAACATTATACATAAATCCATGTTCAGTAAAATGAATATTTTTGGATCTTTTTATGATATATATTTTATGAAAATTTTGATTGACATATATTTTGCTATTTTTTTTTTCTGTGTGTGTGTGTGTGTGTTTTGTGTAATTCGCCTGTTCTGTAAAACAACTTCAGAGAGAGAGGTTAAAAATTCATGCAAAGCTCTGATGGAGGTATCTAATATCTTAGTTTTGGTCTATTGCTTCTTCTAATTGGGTCATTTGTTGTGTCCCATGGACGAGGGCAGTGGTTCCTGTGCCGACCCCTGAAGCAACTCCTATTCCGAATAGGATGGCTAAAGTGAGGGATATATGTTCCCAGTGGAAACGGGTTGTATGCCCTTCTATTTCATTTCATCATGACAGAGCACTCTGGGAAACATCTGCACCATTACACAATTAATCACATCTGTTGACAATTTCTTTAAAACATAAACAATGTTTAATTATATACAATTATGCTGTTGTAGGGACGGACAAGGCAAGGCACCTAAGATAGCAACGAAGACAGGGAAACCGTCCTATTTGGTTGCAACCAGATTCAGAGGGCATTGCTTCTGTTGTAATCAAATATTCTCCTGAATCTCAAGTTTAGGTAGTTTCAGAATTTTGTACCCAACATGTAAGGGAAGGGGCTCAGAAGTTCACAGTCTTCACAAGTTCAAAAAAGCCGTTGTTGTTTCTGTTTTTACCTCAGTTCTGGGCAAGTTAACTTTTCAAGGACACCTGGGAGGGAAAGAGCTTTTTCCTACCTTTCTTATTTTTCGCCCCTGACAGCTGTTACCATGGAGCCCTGATGGTAACTTCTTTATCTTAGAAATATAGCCATCTCTGTAAAGCCCCAGCTCATGGCCAGAGGCCTTGTTCATATATTTTGTGGAAAACAAGTAATGGGGTGTCTAGCATAGAAGTGCTTATTTTTATAGCCAGTGGCCAAGTAGAACAAGGCAACACTAAAAGAGGAAGTTTATCTACATTGAACTCTTTTATAGGGACTCTTTTGCTGAAAGTCCTAAAGTCAGCCATGGTGAAGACTTCTGTAGAAAGTCAGTTAAGAATTTTCTGTAGGCCTGGTACAGAAGGGGAAGACAGGGAAGGTGGGGCTGACAGCAGCTCCGAGGATCTGAGAATAAGGAAGGAGAGATGTAAAAGAATAATGGGAAAGGGGTTTGGGATTTTCCTAGCAACAAATACTTGAGCTGTAGAACAGGTAGAGCAGAGGGGAAGACAAGAGTGAGTATCCCAAAATGCATGTGAGGGACTTTAAATTTTTAGTAAACTGTTTTCAGTGATGACAAAGCAACTTTAAAGGCCATTTTCATTACATCTTTGATAGGAGTCTGAGGGCTCTCCTCAGCTAGTTTCAGCTTTGTGTTAGCTGGTAAGAGGACCTGGTGGGACCCGGGGCGGGCACGGACAGGAGAAGAGAGGAGTGAGTCGGTGGATGGGAACCTGAGTACCTGCTACTTCAGCAAGATGGCGATGGTCTGAGAACCAGCAGAGATTTGGGTTTTTGATCTAATAATTGGAGGGGAGAAATCAGGTTGCTGAGGTGAGAGTTACAGCAGAGACTCTGGAGCACAAGGCTGAAGGTGAGGATTGATTGGATAAGCATAGTTCAGGATATGAGTGAAGGATGGAAAAGGCCTGCCCATAGGGGAATCTCCTTTCACCCTTTTGAGCACTTGCAGAAGTTAAAAAGGTCACACAGGGCTGGGGATGTGGCTCAATTGTAGCACGCTCGCTTGGCATGCGTGCGGCCCGGGTTCGATCCTCAGCACCACATACAAACAAAGATGTCGTGTCCAGCAAAAAACTAAAAAATAAATATTAAAAATTCTCTCTGTCTCTCTCTCTCTCTCACCTCTCTCTTTAAAAAAAATGGTCACACAGAATTTGAGGATCAAGAGACCCCTCTGGGGGCCATTGGTTTTGGTTATCTAATTGATAATATGGCCAATGCTGTGTACTGAATTTGATGAGGAGTTTGTGTTCCATCAGGCAGCCCCTGTATGCTCACATCCCCATGACGTACAGCAAAAGTCTGCCAGGCATTCTGGGATTACTAAAAAGGAGTGATGGATTTTTCCTTTCCCCACGTCCATGATCCTCTTAGTTATACAAGTCCGATATTTACTGCCATTAGCCCCTTTAACTAGAGACCTTTTATTTGATAGAGGGCCCAATGGGGCCTTAAGGGCTGAGTTTATTGCACCTGTATCCACTTCAAAGTTTACTGGTGTCTCCTCCACTTCAAAAGATACGCTGAGCTCAGGGAGGGGATCTGAGCCCCGACTTTCGTAGTCATGCTGAAGAGTCAGAATGGCTGGCTGGCGTGGCTGCCTCTTTCTAGGGCACTCATGAACCCAGTGTCCTCTTTCTTTACAGTAGGCACATTGATCTGAGGTCAGGGGTGGCCTCTGGCGTGGGACCAGGTATCCCTTCCTGTCTCCCTGTTTCTTAATTTCTGGCCTTTTTGTTATTGTGACCGGGACCTTAGTCAACTCCTTAGTCTGTCTTTTGTTTCTTTTATCCTCCTTTTGATCCCTTCTCTTCCTCAGTTTCTCTCTTATAGTATACTTTCACGGCTTCTCTGACTAAATCTCTCAAAGTCATATCTTGTAATCCATCTAAGCATTGTAACTTTCTTTAAATATCCAAGGCAGCATGCCCAATAAAGGCCATTGTGACAGATGATTTTTGATCCTCTGCATGAGGATCGAAAGGAGTATATCTCCTACATGCCTCCGTAATTCTCTCTAGAAACATAGAGGAAGATTCATCAGGCCCGGAGGCATGGTACCCACGTCACCCCAAATGGAGTAGGGAAAGAGCAGTGCCACTGCCTGCGCCCGGATCAGGCCCAGCCACCAGCTGGTGTGGTAGTCACGTCACCCAAATTGTAGTAGGGGCCAAGCAGGCCGCCCCCCGCGCCCGCCACAAAAGCAGACCTGTGACTGACCTTTGGAACAGGCCCAGCGGCCTGCCACCATGGTAGACATGACACCCCAATTGGAGTAGTGGCAGAGCAGAGCTTTCTCCCGCGCCCAGTACAAGCACAACGGCCCACCGGCGTGGTAGTCACGTCAACCCAATTGGAGTAGTGGCAGAGCAGAGTCTTTGCCCGCACCCGGAACAGGCCCAGCGATCTGCCAGCATGGTAGTCACGACACCCCAATTGCAGTAGGGCCAAAGCAGAGCCACCACCCGCTCCCGCAAGGTAGGCAGACCTGCAACTGACCGGCGGAACAGGACTAGCGGCCTGCAAGCACAGCAGACACATCAACCCATTTGGTTCTTTGAAAAAATAAAAAAAATCTACAGACCCTTAGCCATGCTAACGAAGACAAAAAGAGAGAGAACTCAAATTACTAGCATACAGGATGAAAAAGACAATATCATAACAGATATTTCAGATATACAGAAGATAATCCAAAATTATTTTGAATCTTTGTACTCTAATAAAATAGAAGACAGTGAAGGCATCAATAAATTTCTTAAGTCATATGATCTGCCCAGATTGAGTCAGAAGGATATAGACAACCTAAACAGACCAATATCAATTGAGGAAATAGAAAAAACCATCAAAACACTACCAAGTAAGAAAAGCCCAGGACCTGATGGGTATACAGCAGAGTTTTACAAAACCTTTAAAGGGGAACTAATACCAATACTTTTCAAGCTATTTCAGGAAATTGAAAAAGAGGGAGAACTTCCAAATTCATTCTATGAGGTCAACATCACTCTGATTCCTACACCAGACAAAGACACTTCAAAGAATGAAAACTACAGACCAATATCTCTAATGAGCCTAGAGGCAAAGATCCTCAATTAAATTCTGGCAAATCAGATACAAAAGCATATCAAAAAAATTGTGCACCATGATCAAGTAGGATTCATCCGTGGGATGCAAGGCTGGTTCAATATACAGAAATCAATTAATGTTATTCATCACATCAATAGACTTAAAAATAAGAACCATATGATCATCTCGATAGATGCAGAAAAAGCATTCGACAAAGTACAGCATCCCTTTATGTTCAAAATTCTAGAAAAACTAGGGATAAGAGGAACATACCTCAATATTGTAAAAGCAATCTATGCTAAGTCTCAGGCTAGCATACTTCTGAATGGAGAAAAATTGAAGGCATTCCCCCTAAAATCTGGAACAAGACAGGTATGCCCTCTTTCACCACTTCTGTTCAACATAGTTCTCGAAACACTGGCCAGAGCAATTAGAGAGATGAAAGAAATTAAAGGCATATAAATAGGAAAAGAAGAACTTAAATTATCACTATTGCAGATGACATGATTCTATTCCTAGCAGACCCAAAAGGGTCTACAAAGAAACTAATAGAGCAAATAAATGAATTCAGCAAAGTGGCAGGATATAAAATCAACACTCATAAATCAAAGACATTCCTGAATATCAGTGAGAAATCCTCTGAAACGGAAATGAGGACAACCACTCCATTCACAATATACTAAAAAAAAAAATTTGGGAATCAACCTAACAAAAGAGGTGCAAGTTTTATACAAGGAAAACTACAGAAACCTAAAGAGAAAAATAGACTAAGATATTAGAAGATGTAAAAATGTACCCTGTTCATAGATAGACAGAACTAACATCATCAAAATGGCGATATTACTAAAAGTTCTCTATAGGTTTAATGCAATGCCAATCAAAACCCAACGGCATTTCTTGTAGAAATAGAGAAAGCAATCATGAAATTCATATGGAAAAATAAAAGACCCAGAATAGCAAAAACAACACTAAGCAGGAAGTGTGAATCAGTCGGTATAGCGATACCAGACTTCAAACTATACTGCAGAACAATAGTAACAAAAATAGCATGGTACTGGTACCAAAACAGGTGGGTGGACCAATGGTACAGAATAAAGGACACAGAAACCAATCCAAAAAATACAACTATCTTACATTTGATAAAGGGGCTAAAAGCATGCAATGGAGGAAGGATAGCATCTTCAACAAATGGTGCTGGGAAACCTGGAAATCCATATGTAACAAAAAGAAACTGAATCCCTTTCTCTCGCCATGCACAAAATTTAACTCAAAATGGATCAAGGAGCTTGATATCAAATCAGAGACATGGTGTCTGATAGAAGACAAAGTTGGCTACGATCTACATACTGTGGGGTCGCCTCCAAATTCCTCAATAGGACACACATAGCACAAGCGTTAATAACTAGAATCAACACATGGGACTTACTCAAACTAAAAAGGTTTTTTCTCAGCAAAAGAAACAGTAAGAGAGGAAAATAGGAAGCCCACATCCTGGGAACAAATCTTTCCTCCTAACACTTCAGAGAGAGCACTAATATCCAGAGTATACAAAGAACTCAAAAATTAGTCAATAAGATAACAAATAACCCAAACAACAAACGGGCCAAGAACCTGAACAGGCACTTCTCAGAGGAGGACATACAATCAATCAACAAGTACATGAAAAAATGGTCACCATCTCCAGCAGTCAGAGAAATGTGAATCAAAACCACCCTAAGATACCATCTCACTCCAGTAAGAATGGCAGCCATTATGAAGTCAAACAATAACAAGTGCTGGCAAGGATCTGGGGAAACAGGTACACTTGTATATTTCTGGTGGGACTGCAAATTGGTGCAGGCAAATGGGAAAGTAGTATGGAGATTTCTTGGAAAGCTGGGAACGGAACCACCATTTGACCCAATTATTCCCCTTCTCGGTCTAAAACCTAAAGACCTAAAAAGAGCATGCTACAGGGACACTGCTACATCGATGTTCATAGCAGCACAATTCACAATAGCAAGACTGTGGAACCAACCTAGATGCCCTTCAATAGAAGAATGAATGAAAAATATGTGGCATTTATACACAATGGAGTATTACTCGGCATTAAAAAATGACAGAATCATAGAATTTGCAGGGAAATGGATGGCATTAGAACAGATTATGCTAAGTGAAGCTAGCCAATCCCTAAAAAACAAATGCCAAATGTCTTCTTTGATATAAGGAGAGTAACTAAGAACAGAGTAGGGATGAGGAGCATGAGAAGAAGATTAACATTAAACAGGGATGAGAGGTGGAAGGGAAAGGGACAGAGAAGGGAAACTGCATGAAAATGGAAGGAGAACCTCAGGGTTATACAAAATTACATACAAGAGGAAGTGAGGGGAAAGGGAAAAATAATACAAGGGGGAGAAATTTATTACTGTATAGGGGGTAGAGAGAGAAGAGGGGAGGAGACTGGAGGGGAGGGGGGATAGTAGAGGATAGGAAAGGCAGCAGAATACAACAGACACTAGTATGGCAATATATGAATCAATGGATGTGTAACTGATGTGATTCTGCAATCTGTATACGGGGCAAAAATGGGAGTTCATAACCCACATAAATCAAAGTGTGAAATATTATTTATCAAGAACTATGTAATGTTTTGACAACCATATATAAAAATTTAAAAAAAGAGATAACTAAATTCGGTGAATAATGCACGAGAATCCTAATATTTCTACAGTTTAAAATCAATGCCAGTAGATTCCTATGGGACATGATGTGTATTTTGACGTTCATTTTTATTCAACAATGGTACATTACTATTTCATGAGTTTATGCACATCATAGGATATATATTTCATCCACAAATTAGCAAATTTATAGGCATTTGATTGAATTTCAATCGCTTCCTGCTTTACAATATATGCATTCCTCCAGGTTTCCTGACTGGTCTTTTCATGAGACTTCTTTCCAAACATATTATTTTCGATTTCCATAATCACTTTTGAAGCAAAACTCATACACTGTTCTTGATAAACCAAAACACTAATATTACCATTAGATGTATAATTGGTGGGAATGAATGATTGTATATCAATATAAGATTTCCTGTAATTTTCCAGATATCAGTTCAATCCATTATTTAATGTTGGAACAAGTTATATTATTTATTCACAGTATTGTCTATTCATGCTTTATCTCTATATTCATAGACACAGGGTGCACCTCTTTGTACCCCCAATACTAATTTTACGTCTTCAATATATTGTTTCCAGAAATGGTGGACGAAATACTCATGTCACCTGATCTACATATACATTTTTTCACAGTAATATTCTGGACAAATACTGTAATGGTCACGGTTATGATTGCACGAAGGACTAAATGAAAAATGAACATGGATTACTAAAAACATCTATGTCCAGGTTGCCTAATGCTCTTAACTGTCAATCCTATTGGTGACTACATATTTTTTTCTTCCAAAGATTATGTATTCAAACTCAACGCTGTTGAAAATGTCTAATCCTATCACTCACTTTATACTTTGCCTGATTTCATAATGTCTCTATTGATATCTGCTTTTCTACATTTTTTTCCCAGCTCATCATAGTGACTGACTCTTCATATGTGCTGACATTTACATTCACTCTCTAACCGAAACCCTATTGTTAAAGAACTTTTGTCCAAATCAAATACTCACTCTTCTTCCTAAACCTACCGACTAGCTTCATAATCTTACTGACTATCCCTTTTTGACTGGATGTTCTCTTCTACATTCAATCATCCAAGGTACAAAGTCCTATGCCATTGTGTATTGAATTAACTGAGACATCTTTGCAGAACATAATTCAAAGCTAATTATCCCAATCAAGGGCTCAATGCCCTTCTGGGCTTCAAATCATACCTAGATTTCTGTTCTCATACTTATATTTAACCTCCATATTCTTGTAAATATCGAAGGTCCCCAACACTATTATTCATCACACAGAATGATTCCTAACACAAATCAAACCTGTTATTAACCCGAAACATACACTGTTCCCTCAATCTCATTTTACAGAAGAGCAGGGACAGAGTTGTTCTTACAATACAGGAAAGAAGGGGACAGTCCACCTGCTGAGAACCTCAAAGGTCCATGCAGAAATGATACCTGGACAAGTTGTAGGCAGGTATAAAGGACCTGAGTGAGCAAAACTCATCTTCCATGGCAAAACACCTGGTCAGGATGAAGGGATGTGTCTTAATCAGCCTCTCTCTTCTTATTGTAGAGAAGACTGACAAAACCAGACCTGTGTGTAGAGCTGTTCCTGGGTGCCTATCGTTGATATTTCATTCTAACTTGTGAAAGTGTCACAGGAAGTAGGGGACAGCTCCATCTCATGGGACCCTTGGAAGCAACTGTTAGGGAAAAGTGGTTGCCAAGGCAGTGACCTCATTCAGTTCCAAAGAAAGTGACATACCTCATTATTTGGTGATGGAACTCTCTGAACTTGGTATCCAAGAAGCCAGGCACCCAGAGGCAGTCCCAGTTCCAGTCCCAGTGGACTCACTTGTTTGGATTTTCCAAGGACAAAATCAATCTTTCTTGGTACCTACTGATGTGAGGATGGCCAAATGCCAGAAGAGCTCTGAAGAGGGACCTTTCCTGAGAAAGCAGGTAGTGGCTCACCACTTTTTCCTGACAACTTCACAGAGTTGGCCATGGAAACCAGATCTGAAAGAGGACAGGCCATTTTGGGAGAACATAGTATGGCTCACCAGTCATAGGAAACTCCTTCTAATCACAGACATACTTGGGGGAAGGAGCTGCCTTTGTGGGAGTGGGTATGGGTTTGTGGTTCTGTCTCATGTTCTGAGAATAGGTAGGAAAGGCGTTTTTTTTGTTGTTGTTGTTTTTTTTTTGTTTGTGGTTTTCAGTGGACTGTTCTAGTAAGTCGTTTGACAAGGCAAGTATTTCCATGTCTGTGTATTCCACTGTGTCCGTTGTTGTAAACATTAGAAAAGAAAATGCATTAATGAATGTGTCCTTTAAAGTATGAATATTCCCAAAATTCATCCTGCCCAATATATGAATGAACTGCAGCTTGTCTTATCGAAGGGAAACACCTGCTATCTTCCCAAGTTAATGTTTTCTTCCTGTATTCTGGCCAGTCTCCAGAATAGGCTCATGGTTTTGTGTCCACGATATGTACCACCTCCAAGCTCTGTGACATGGTCATGTACTGGATAGCTGAAAAGAATGGCGAGCATCTCAGAAAACTCAGATATCAGTGTGACCAAGAAACTCTCAGTGGAGAGACCCTGCTTTGGACCTTTTGCTTAAGTACTGTTTTGTTACACTGAATATCCCGAAGGTCTTTGCTTCAGGGCACCCCGTTGTGAAGCCTGAAGAATATAGTTTTGAAATGGAAATGAATGGGCATCACCTGTGGCTCTTTGCTTAATTGCTTTGGAAATGGATGTGGCTGAATTAGCCTCTTGGCCTTCTTTGTGGCTGTGATTTAGATTCTCAGCACATGATGGATATAAAGAATGATCCCATGTGTGCGTCCAAAAGTATAATGGCAAAAAATCAGTCATTGTGGATGAAGTCTCTCGTCTTCCTCTGTTAGGTTCCTGACCTCCATCAAGTGTGAATAGGGATTCTTTGGGTCAAATGAGTTCTTCAAAGCCCTGATGAGGTGCTTGGGTTTTCGCATGACTCCAAATCACATATAGAATCTATACCTGAAAGTCAGTAGGCCTCAAATTGTAGAAACAGAGCAGTATTAACGGCAGGCTTATTTGATCACTTCTGGTTCACAGGAGGGCTGTCAAGGCCACCCTGACTTTAGGCAAATGAGGGGCAAGAGAGCTTTTTTTGGACACAGTCTTGGGCTGTGCCCCTGATCGAAAACTCCAGCCAGAGGTTACGATGAGTGACTATATGGAAGAAGATGAGGGCCATGTGGGAATGTTTTGGTTTTAATTTTGGCCATTTGTTTGGCGGTTGGAAGAAATGACTGGGTCCACTTGGGCTTGAACTTTGGTGTGATTCCCCTTAGAGACTGAGTTGTGAAACTGAACTCAGAGAAGTATTGCCATGAATTTTGTTTGGATTTTAGGAGGCCACGCATGTGAGTCGCCCTTGTAAACTGAGATCTAGGGCCAGGGTGGCTTTCCACAGAGCACTGGGAATCTCTGCCAGGATATCACCTGATTTTATTCTCAAAGACATGGCAGCCATATTTGAGAGTCGAAAAATACATAGGCCTCACATTGTAGACTTTAATGGGCCTGGCATCATGTGACCATTTTGGCACTCTTTCAGAAGCCTTGCCTGTGAGAGTTCTCCAGAGCTTTTATTGAATTGAGCTTCCTCAACATTTAAAGGTTACTGAATGAATTGAAAGCCACAGTGCCTCCAACTTCATCCTTGAAAAATGGCTAGATAAATACCATGAAAATTTTGAAATTCCCATGACCAGGTGGCACTGGAGAACCTTTGGATGTCCTATTGCTGATCAAGAGTATACCAGACAGTGCCTTGATTGACTGGGTTTCATGAAAATGGTGTAGTACAGAGATGCCAGTAAGTTAGAGCCTGCTGAGTAGTGGGCCTAGAGCAGTTTTGGGCAGGTGTGTGATAAATCACCAGTGGTAGGGTCATGAGGATCTACCATTGTATTCCAAATGGCATGTTACTTACATGGTGCAGCCAGCAGACCCTTATATGTAAAGGCATCTTGTTATATGGAGAGGTTTCAGGGCAATGTTCAGAATTAGGTTGATATGGAAAAGGGGGCAATGGGGCAAGCTATGAGGGATAGAAGCCTGGTTGGTGCATTCTCCTGCATACCCTGGCACACCACACGTGACAGAACTCCCTCCATCATTGTGTCACAGTTTAGCTCCTTGTATGTCATGAAGCAAATACCAAACTCCGAGTGCAGTAGCAAAAACACGACAAAATTGGACCAGGACCAAATAGCTTCACAGTCCACATGGGGAGAAACTTAGTCCCCAGTGGTCACAGTTTACCTACAAAGAGATAATGCAGCACTGCTGCTCATCTTTATTGGAATATAAGAAGCCATGTCCTCCAGGTCACATAAATGCAGACCCAGCTTTGATGGTCTCACGCAAAGAAGTCAAATCTCCTGACAACAACATATTTTTCAAGTGCCCAACCTCACAGAAAGTTTCTCAAAATGTTTTTAGGCCAGAAGAGCTCCATGTTTGTGGAGTGTTAACCCAGTCCCTTACTTTTGGAAACTCCTCTACCACCTCCAAGATTGTGAACTCCTGAGCATTTCCATTCCAGATATGTATTCACTGATTTTCTAACTCTTCTCCTCCAATTGTGTCTTAATTGGGGCAAAGGTATTGACAAGGCATTGCTATGGATGAGAGTGGAAGGATATTTATGCAGCACATATTTGCATACACATTGGATTCATTTTTCAATTTTCCTATTGAAATAGTGAATCCCTGACACTAACCCGAACCTATTAGGCTCAGACTACTCAACCTAATAAAAAGGAGAAAAATAACACAAACAAATATAAATACAAGCAGTTCAGAGGAGGCATGTTGTATATTTGGACTTGCCTTTTGCATTATATAAGGTAGGAGTTATAAATCTAGTCAATTTTTAATTGAAATAGTTCTCCATGTGTTTTTAAAGTTAACAGATATGTGAATTCTTGTTTCCAATTCTCTGTAGCCATTTCACCCATGTATATTTATATACATATATAGAATCCTACCAGGTATCACATGTACATTTTTGGGAGGTGGCTGACTTGGCAGATACAAATTGTGAGAAGAGTTCACTCCTCTTAAACGCTGTTGGAACTGAAAATTCAACCTACAAGCTTCCTAGTAGAACAACATTATACATAAGCTCATGTTCAGTAAAATAAATATTTTTGCATCTGTGGATGATATATATTTAATGATGAATTTTGTTTGGCATATATATTGCTACTTTTTAATGTCTATTTGTGGGTTTTTTTGTATATATACATACACTCTGTAGATTTTTCAAAATATGAAATATGTGTCTTATATACACTCTCTTAATTCATTCGTGTTCATGTACTTGGATTTATAATCAACTTTTCACAAGATTATTCTCAGACATATTCATTTAACTGAAATACATGTTTGTTTCCTAGTACTTATTATTTGTCTAGCTTGTTCCTTCGTTATTTTAAAATGCTTTTGTAAAGTATTAGCATTGATAATGAACTTTTTATGAAAATTTATAGCTTCTTCTAGTGTACAGAAAATATGTATGTATGTCATGTGTAGTTTTACCTGCTAAATAATTGCCCAAACTAAGGGCTCCAGGCAATTCTGTATGTGCCCAGATATGTCCTATTAAGAATGGTTATTTTCTGTCCCAGATTAGACTTTGTATACTGGAAAGGAAAGAGAAAACAGTAGAGGAAGGGGAAATCCTACCAGCATCTTCAAGAGATACTATAGCATTAACTATATACTGACTATTGCAAAATAAATTAAACACAGAATCTTTAAACATCACAAAAGCTTATAATACTGCATTAAGCTCTACCTTTTGAGCTGATTGTTGGGGTGCTAAAAATGTAAAAATTTGATCAGGTGTAACTATTGCTGCTGTACCATTATTTGACCCATCAGTGAATATATTTGGAGCATTCATGATAGGAGATTTCTTGTAATTTTTGGAAAAATTACAGGATGCAATGACCCAAAAGACAATAAAAGATTAGATGATAAGTGGTTATCAAATAAAACATTAGATTTACACATGATTATTGCCCAAGTATTTAACTCATTAGCTAATTCATCAATTTGATTCATAGTGTATGGAGTAATAATTTTATTGGGAGAAATTCCAAACACTCCCTTTGCTGCTTTTATTCCTATGAGTATTAATTGTCCCTCAGCCTCAGGATACCTAGTAATAATAGTGTTAGAAGAATAAGATAAATGTATCCATAATAATGGACCTTCTTGCCAAAATACTCCTGTAGGAGTATTTTTTGTTGGTAGCACAATAAATAATAAAGGCATTATTTTATCAAATCTATCCAAATGCATATTTCCCATATATGTTTCAATGATTTTTAATGCCTTTATTGCTTCAGGCGTTAACATTCTGGGTGAATTTGGATCAGATGGACCTTTTAGGATATCAAATATAGGTCCCAACTCTCCTGTTGGTATACCTAGATAAGGCCTTATCCAATTAATGTCTCCTAATAACTTCTAAAAGTCATTAATTGATTTGAGTTGATCTACTCGTATTTGAATTTTTGGTGAACTGACCATGGTTGAGGATAATAGAACTCCTAAATAATTAATTGGAAAATTTAATTGTACTTTATCAATTGATATCCCTAGATTATAATTTTTTAATAAGTTTGTAAGTGTGGCATAACATTCTAGCAATGGGTTTTTAACTTGTGTGCTAATAACACATCATCCATATTGTGAAATATTTGTAGTTCAGGATTTTGATTTCCAAGTGGCTGGATTACTTTGTTAACATAAATATGACAAATAGTTGGGCTGTTAGCCATCCCTTGAGGGAGTACTTTCCACTCATACCTCTTATCAGGACCTTCATGATTCAGTGCAGGGATAGTAAATGCAAAACTTGGACTATCCTCAAGAAGAATTGGAAATGAAAAAAAAAAAACAATCTTTAATATGTATAACTAAAACATACCAAGTTTTTGGCAAAGCAGACAATTGAGGAATCCTTGATTGAGCAGGTCCCAAAATAACCATCTCATTATTAATGGCTCTTAAATCTTGCAATAATCTCCATTTACCAGATTTCTTTTTGATGACAGAAATGAAAGTATAATGGGGAGATACAGAAGGTTGTATATGTTCTTCCGCTAATTGTTGTTTGACCAGGAACTGGGCTGCTTGTATCTTTTCTTTAGTCAGGGTCCACTGAAGAAGCCATACTGGTCTTTCTGATTTCCAAGTAATTTTTATTGTCTCAGTGGCCCTTTCTGAAAATCCAACCCATGTCTGTCTTGCTTGGTCTATTTGTATTGGCGCTGCTATACCTTGTTCTTGTTTTTCTAATCTTTTTCCTTTCCTAAAACCTTCTCTAGCCATAATAGTGGGTACATTTTGATTGATGTTATTTGTTAATGTCAAACCTAATTGATCTAGGACATCTCATCCCCATAAATTTACGGGAAGATTATCCAATACATATGGCTGTATAGTTCTTTCACATTCTTCAGGATCCTTCCAATCCAATACCATTGCACTTCTATGGGGATTAGTTGCCACTCCTAGGTCTCAAAGTGTTTGAGTGTATTGTTGTAATGGCCAATGTTTTGGCCATTCTTGATGAGAGACAATGCTAACAACTGCACCTGTATCAAGTAGCCCATTAAATTCATGTCCTTGAATATTTAGTTTTAGCCTGGGGCGAGAATCTAAATTTAAAGAAAGCATAACCAAATCTACACCTGTGGAGCCTAATCCCTTGGAACCTCTTTCTACAGCACGACTGGAAAATTTATCATGCAGACTGGGTATTATTAGTAACTGTGCTATTCTATCTCCTGGTGAAATTACTGATATGTCCTTTGGAGAACTGGCTATAAATTTTATTTCACCTTCATAATCGGGATCAATTACCCAAGGACTTATCATAAGTCCTTTTAGATTAGAAGAGCTGCGTCCCAATAATAAGCCTACTGTTCCTTTGAGAAGAGGTCCTTTCACCATGTGTGAATGATTTGAACCCCCATCTCTACAGTTAGTACTGATCTGACGGAGGTGCAGATGTCTAACCCTGCGCTCCCTCTGATTTGTCTGATGAGGCGTCTGATGCACAATGTGTCCTGGGCACTACACTGATGGGGTTGCTGGGTTCCTCCAGTGCTCCGTATATTTGTGGTTTTGGGCCCCAGAGCATTGGGCTCCCCTGTCCATTTTTTGGCAATGGAGCCCGGTGCCTTTCTCCATGATATCGTGGATAAACAGATAGTCCTTGTTCGTTTTTGATAATGAAGTACCCTCTATGGTGGTTTGAGAACGGCATTCATTAGCCCAATGTCTCCCTCTACGGCATCGTGGGCAAATACCCAGTATTCTACTCCTTTGGTACCTATTTTTGTTAAACCCTCTTCCTATGGAGCAATTCCTTTTAAAATGTCCTTTTTGTTCACAATTGTAGCATGTTCCTGGCCTTGCATCTAAAGCCTGTTTAATGCAGCTGCCACAAATTGCCCTTGTTCATTGATGTCTCTGGCATCTAAAGCCTGTTTTACTGCAGCTGCCATGACTTCCTCTTATTCATTAATGTCTTTACATAATTTAATATATGTGTTTAAATCTTCATGTTTCCATGGTCTAGTGATATCTCTGCACCTACGATTCGCTTGGTCATAAGCCAGTTTTTTATTAATGGCATTGCTTGTTCTGTATTCCCCAAAACTCTGGTAGCTGTTTGAATAAGCCTATCTACAAATTCAGTGTAAGATTCATTAGCTCCTTGTATTACCTTAGATAATTGACCTTGTAAACCTCCATGTCCTTGTAAAGTCTTCCATGCCCTAACCGCCTCTGCAGCAATTTGTGCGTATACGCCAGGATCATATGCAATTTGTTGCTGCTGGTCCTCATGAGGTCCCTTTCCTAACAACATATCTAGATTTCTCTGAGGATAACCAGCTTCTGCATTTCACCTAGCCGTCTCCTTGCAAAATTCCTCATTGGCAACCTTCCATAAAAGGTATTGACCTCCATTTAGCACAGCTTTACACATATTAGCCCAATCTACTGGCATCATATTCAAGTTGTTAATGGATTCGACCAAGCTTACAATGAAGGGTACTTGAGGACCATAGGTTGTTACAGCCCCTTTTAGCTGCTTCACTATTTTGAAATTTAAAGCATGGTGAATTCGCTGCCCTCCTACCTCAAATACAGGGCATGTTAATACTTGAGATCCTGTCTCAGGAACCGAACTATCAACTGCGGGGTTTGGGGGCCTCCCAGCATATGGAGGTGGCCTTGTTATTTGGACATTTACATACTCTGGTGATAGAAAGGTGTTAGTAACAGTCTCCTGTAGAGGAGGCGCTGTTGGTTGGACACTTACGCCCTCTAGTTATTGAAAGTTGTTTGTAGCAGTCTCCTTTTGTAACTTTGCCCCTGATGGCTTTTTCTGACCTAAGCTTTGTTCCTCTATCTTTGTCTGATCTGAAGTCTTTGGACTAAGCAAACCAGATATAAACGTCCTCAATGGCAATGTGCCAACTGTCAGAGTCCCTGGGCTGTTCTTTTCCCCCCTTTTAAATCTTCACCATGATGGTTCCATTATGGTATATTTAACAACTCCTTAAAAATCCATGGGCTACATTTTTGTATTGTATCAACGTATGCCCTGACTGTTCTTGACTTTACTGAGGTGCCTCCTTCCTCTAACAATTAACTTAACACTCTTTCAGTTTGTTTTTTTACTAATTTCTGATCCTGTATTTCTACTATAATACAACCCAACAAGACGATGCCAAACAAAACCGAGACAGAATAAAATAAAAAGGGAACAACAAAAAGTCATTATAGCCTTTATATCCTACTGACATGTGCATCCGTCCTTTCTCCCTATCTGTTCCTCAGAAGTAAATAATTTTTTTCTCAGATGTGAGCGGTTTTTCATCCATCTCACTCATCTCCATGGACAGGCAACAAAAGTGAAGCAAAACAAAAGAGGAATCTTAAAATGGCTACCGATCCTCTCGCCCTTCCCTCAGGGGCTAGCAGTTTACCTTATCACTTACCCTCAGTGGCTCCCCGTGCGAGCCACCAATGCTGCAGTCTGGCTGGGCACGATTCAAGAGCGACTTTTCAAAAGAAACAAAGTTTATTTTTAGAACCACACACGCCAAGCAAAACAGCTCCTTAGGAAAAACCCTCAGAGCCCAACTGCCACCACTGGCTTCCTTGCAAAGTTTCTGTCACACCCACAAGCCTCTCCACCTCCCACAATCCTCCTGCTCTTGAGGCCATATGGCTGGGTCAGGTGGGTGGAGCCAAAAAAGTCCCACAATGAGCAGCTCTGTGGTCTGAAAGGGCAGGGTAACTGCCCAATGTGCATCATCGCAGAGGAGCCAATCAGCTTGATGTTGCTGGGGCTGCTGTGAGCCAATCATCAGCTGGCAGTCGGAAAGAGCGGGGAAAAAGCTCAATGAGCATCTCCATTGTGCATCACCACAGAGGAGCCAATCAGCTAGATGTTGCTGGGGCCGCTGTGAGCCAATAATCATCTCGCAGGGGAATGTTGCTGGTAACTGGAAGTTTGATGGGGCCCCTTAAGCTGTGGCTCTCAACAAATTGGTGTCTCCTTTCTCTGTAGACTATTCAGCACATGTATTTTTATATGCACATATAGAATCCTACCTGTTATCAAACGTACATTTTTGTGAGGTTGCTGACTAGGCATATACAAGTTATGAGAAGAGATCACTCCTCTTAAACACTGTTGGAATTGAGAATTCAACCTATGGGTGAGCTTGTTATTAGAACAACATTATATATAGATCCATTTTCAGTGAAATCAATATTTTTGCACCTGTGGATGTTACATATTTCATGATGAATTTCAATTGGCAAATATATTGCTAGTTTAAATGTCTGTCTCTGTGTGTGTGTGTGTGTGTGTGTGTATATTTATATATATATATATATATATATATATATATATATATATATATATACTCTCCAAATTTTTCAAAATATGAAATATATGAATCTTATTATACACTCCTTAAAATCATTCATATTTATGTATGTGGATTTATGATCAACTTTTCACAAGATTATTCTCAGAAATATTCATCCACCTTAAATACAGATTTGTTTCCTAGTACTGAAGACTAACTTCAGTGAATGGTGCACACAAATCCTAATATTTCTACAGTAAAACCAAGTTCAACATCAATGCAAGCATTTTCCTATGGGACATGATGTGTATTTTCCGGTTCATTTTTCAGTTCATTTTTTAAACTATTTCTTCAGTTTATGCACATCATATGATATATCTTTCATCCACAAGTTCACAAATTTATAGGCATTTGTTTCAATTTCAATCACCTCCTGCTTCAGAACACATATATTTCTCCAGTGTTCTTGACTGGTCTTGTCATGAGACTTCTTTCCAAACACATTATTTTTGATTTTCATAATCATATTTGAAGCAAAACTCACACACTCTTCATGATAAACCATAACCCTAATATTACCATTAGATGTATACCTGGTTGTAGTGAATGTATGAATATCAGTTTAAGATTTCCAGTATATTTTCAGATATCAAATCAATCCACTATTTAAAGTTGGAACCAGTTATATTATTTATTCACAGTATCGTCTATTCATACATTATTTCTGTATCCATTGACACAGGGTACTCCACTTTGTTCCCCCAATATTTATACGTCTTCAAAATATTGCTCCCAGTAATGGTGGAAGAAATGCTCATGTCACCTGATCTACATATAAATTTTAACACAGTAATATTCTGGACACAGAAAGCAAAAGTCACTCTTATGATTGTAGCAAAGCCTAAAAGGAAAGTGAGCATGGATTACTAAAAATATCCATGTCCCGGTTGCTTAATGCTCTAAAATGTAAATCCTATTGATAAATCCTATGTATTTGTTTTTTTCTAAGATTATATATTCAAACTCAACCCTGTTGAAAATGTCTAATCCTATCCCTCACTTTATACATTGCCTGATTTGTTAATGTCTCTATTGATATCTGCTTTCCTACATATTTTCCCCATTTCATCATTGTGTCTGACTCTTCACATGTGCTGATATTTACATTCACTCTCTTATTGAAAACCAATTGCTAAAGAACGTTTGGTCAAAATCCTATACTCATTGTTGTTTCTAAACCTAGAGACTATCGTCCTAAACCTACGGACTTTCCCTTTGTGACTGGATGTTCTCTTCAACTTTCAATCATCCAAGGTACAAGGTCCTATGTCATTGTATATCGATTTATCTGAGACATCTGTGCAGAACATAATTCAAAGCTAAGTAACCCACTCAAGGGCCCAATGCCCATCTGAGCTTCAAATCTTGCCTAGATTTCTGTTTTCATACTTTTATTTTACCTATATATTCTTGTAATTATTGCAGATTCCCAGTATGAATATTCATCCTGCAGAATGATTCCTAACCCAAATCGAACGTGTTATTAACCCTAACCATACACTG
Organism: Callospermophilus lateralis; assembly: GCF_048772815.1. Lineage (NCBI taxonomy): Eukaryota > Metazoa > Chordata > Mammalia > Rodentia > Sciuridae > Callospermophilus > Callospermophilus lateralis. Next base: position 381,804 of record NW_027512425.1, read on the forward strand.
TTCCCTCAATCTAACTTTACAGAAGAGCAGGGACAGTGTGACCAGGAAAGTCTCAGTGCAGAAACCCTGCTTTGGGCCTTTTGCTTACCTATTTTTCTGTTGCCCTGAATGTCAGGAAGTTCTTTACCTCAGGGTAACCCTTTGTAAAGCCTGAAGAAAACAGTTTTCAAATGGAAATGAATGGGCATCACCTATGGCTCTTTGATAAATTTCTTTGGAAAGGGATGTGTCTGAATCAGCCTCTTGGCCCTGTGTGAGGCTGTGACTTAGATTCTCAGCACCTGATGGATCTAAAGAAAGATCCCATGTGTGCATCCAAAACCAAAATGGCAAAAAGTTCAGTCATTTTGGATGAAGTATCTTCCCTTCCTCTGTTAGATTCCTGACCTCCATCAATTGAGAATAGGGATACTTTGGGTCATATGAGTTCTTCAATCCCTGAAGAGGTGCTTGGGTTTCTCATTATTCCAATTCACATAAAGAATCTGTACCTATCAATCAGAAGTAGTCAGTCAATATTGCTCCCAGAAATGGTGGAAGAAATACTCATGTCACCTGATCTACATATACATTTATTCACAGAAATATTCTGGACACTAAATTCAAAGTTCATATTTATGATTGTACCAAAGCCAAAATGGAAAATTAACATGGATTACTAAAATCATCCATGTCCAAGATTACTTATGCTCTCAAATGTCAATCCTATTGATGACTACATATTTGTTTCTTCCTAAGATTGCATATTCAAACTCAACCCTGATTTCATAATGTCTCTATTGATATCTGCTTACCTACATATTTTTCCCACTTCATCATTGTGACAGACTCTTCACATGTGCTGACATTTAAATTCATTTTCTATCCGAAACCCTGTTGCTAAAGAAATTTTGTTCCAAATCATACACTCACCCTTCTTCCTATACCTACCTACTATCTTCCTATTCCTACTGACTATCCCTTTTTGACTGGATGTTCGCTTCTACATTCAATCATCCAAGGTACAATGCCCTATGCCATTGTATATCAATTTATCTGAGACATCTGTGCAGAATGTAATTCAATGCTCAGTATCACAATCAAGGGCCCAATGCACTTCTGGGCTTCCAATCTTACTTGGATTTCTATTTTCATACACACAGTTCACCTCTATATTCTTATAAATTTTGCAGGTTGCCAATACCATTATTCATCCAGAAAATGATTCCTAATCCAAATTGAACCTGTTATTAACCCTAAACATACAGTGTTCCCTCAATCTTACTTTACAGAAGAGCAGGGACAGAGGTGGTCTTATAATACTGAAATGTAGGGATCCTCTACCTGCTGAGAACTTCAAAGGTCCATGCTGAAAGTATCCCTTGAGAATATGTAGGCACCTATGAAGGACCTGAGAGACCACAAGTCATCTTCCATGGCAAACAACCTGGTCAGGATGTAGGGTTGTGTCTTAATCAGCTTCTCTCTTCTTAATGTAGAGAAGATGGACCAAATCAGGCCTGTATGGAGAGCTGTTCCCGGGTGCCAATGGTTGATATACCATTTTAACTTGTGAAATTGTCACATTAAGTAGGGGAAGCCTCCATCTCATGGGACCCTTGGAAGCAACTGTTAGGACAAAGTGGTTGCCAAGGCAGTGACCTCATTCAGATCCTGAAGGAAGTGACCTCACCTCACTTCCTTGGTGATGGAAATTGGCATCCAGGAAGCCAGGCACACAGAGCCAGTCCCAGTCCCACTCCCAGTGGTGTCACTAGTTTTGAATTACCAAGGACAGAGTCAGCCTATCTTGGTACCTACAGATGTGAGAATGGCCATATGCCAGGAAAGCTCTGAAGAGGGGGCTTGTATGAGAAAACAGATAGTGGCTCACCACTGGCTTCTGACAAGTCTCAGTGAAGAAACCCTGCTTTGGTACTTTTAATTACCTATTGTTCTGTTGCTCTGAATGTCAGGAAGTTTTTTGCCTCAGGCCACCCCTTTGGGAAGCCTGAAGAAAAGAGTTTTCAAATGGAAATCAATGGGCATCATCTGTGGCTCCTTGCTTAATTGCTTTGGAAAGGGATGTGTCTGAATCAGCCTCTTGGCCCTGTGTGAGGCTATGGCTTAGATTCTTAGCACCTGATGGATCTAAAGAAGCATCCCACGTTTGCATCCAAAACCAAAAGAGCCAAAAGAGCAGTCATTGTGGATGAAGACTCTCACCTTCCTCTGTAAGGTTCCTGACGTCCATCTATGAGAATAGGGATCCTTTGGGTCAAATGAGTTCTTCAAAGCCCTGCAGAGACTAGATCATACGTTCATAGGTTTCTCATGACTCCAATTAACATAAAGAATCTAAACCCCACATTCATTAGGCCTCAAAATGGAGAATCAGAGCAGTATTAAGGGCAGGCCTCTTTGATCACTCCTGGTTCACTAGAAGGGTTTCCCAGCCACATTGACTTTAGGCAAATGTGGGCAAGGGACCTTATTTTGGATACTGTCCTTGGCTGTGCCCCTCATGAAAAACTACAGCCTGAGTTTATGATGAGTGTCGATATGAAAGAAGATGAGGGCCATGTGGAAGTGTTTTGGTTTTAATTGTGGTCATTTTTGTGGCTGTTGGAAAAGATGATGGGTCCACCTGGTCTTGAACACTGGTGTGATTCCCCTTAGAGACTGAGTTTTGGAATGGACCTCAAAGAAGTATTGCCATGTATTGTGTTGGGATTTTAGGATGCCACACATGAGAGTTGCCCTTGGAAACTGAGATCTAGGACCAGGGTGGCTTTCCACAGAGCACTGGGAATCTCAGGAAGAATATCACATAATTTTATTCTTAAAGAATTGGCAGCCATAGTTGCAAGTAAAAACACACATGGACCACACATTGTAGACCTCAAACGCCTGGCTTTATGTGACCTTTTTGCCTGTCTTTGGGAAGCCTTGCCTGTTAGAATTCTCCAGAATTTTCAATGAAATGAGCTTCCTCTCCATTTAATGGTTCCTGAATGAATTGAAACCCACAGTGCCTCCAACTTCATCCTTGAAAAATGTCTGATAATTACCATGAAATTTTTGAAATTCCCATGACCACTTCGCACTGTAGAATCTTTGGATGTTCTATTGATGATCACGAGTATACCAGACAGTGCCTGTTTGATTGGGTTTCATGAAAATGGTGTAGAACAGAGATGGCAGTAATTTGGACCCTGCTGAGTAGTCGGCCTAGAGAAGTGGTGTGAAGGTGTGTGTTAAAACATTTGTGGTTGGGTGATGTGGATCTGCCATTGGCTTTCAAATGGTTTGTGACTGACATGGTGCAGCCCCCAGACCCTTGTATGTAAAGGTATGTTGTTATATAGAGAGGTTTCAGTGCAATGTTTAGAATAAGATTGCTATGGTGAAGGGGGCAAGCTATGTGGGATAGAAGCCTGGTTGGTGCATTCTCCCGCAGACCTTTACCCATCACATGTGACAGAACTCCCTCCAGTACTGTGTCCCAGTTGAACTCTTCGTATTTCATGAAGCAAATACCAAACTCCCAGTGCAGCTGCAAGAAACACAACAAAAAGTGGAGGATGAGCAAATGGCTTCCAAACTGGAAGACACTTAGCACTCAGTGACAACAGTTTACCTACAAAGAGAGAATTCAGCACTGCTGCCTCATGTCCTTTGGAAAATAAGAAACCATGTCCTCCAGGTCACGTACATGCAGACCCAGCTTGATGGTCTCACTACAAAGGGAGCTAAAGCTCCTGACAACAACATACATTTCAAGTGCCCAACCTCAGAGGCAGTTTCTCAAAAAGTCTTTAGTCTAGCAGAGCTCCATGTTTGTGGAGTTTTACCCTCTCCCTTACATTTGGAAACTCCTCTACCACCTCCAAGGTTGTGAACTCCTGAGCATTTTCCATTCTTGATGTGTATTCACAGATTTTCTAACTCTTCTCCTCTAATTGTGTCTTACTTGGGGTGAAGGTAATGTCAAGGCATTGTTCTGGATGAGAGTGGGAAGATTTTTGGGTAGCACATATTTGCATACACATTGGATTCTTTCTCCATTTTCCATTTGAAATACTGAATCCCTGACTGTAAGGGGTAGAAGGAATTCTCCTTCAAAGAATAGCCTGACACTTACAAGAAACAGCCCCCAGGGAGACATCCTGTCTGGGAGACATCCTGTAGTCATCTGTGTTCCTGAGACATCCTGTGGCCATCTGTCTTCCTGAAATATCCTGGGGTTATCTCACCTTGTGAAGACATCCAGGAACTGCTGATAAGAGAGCTTTCAAATCTCCAGCATATAAATTCCTCTGTGTGAACAATAAAAGTTTGCAGCTTGATCAGAACTTTTGTCTTGCTGTCATCTCTCGTGTCTCTTGTCCCTTCATTCCTCCCCATCTAGGTTTGCTACCCACGTTGATGTGTCCTGCAGGCCAGGACAACTGGAGCCCAACGACTGGGGCTCGAGCCTTTGACTGAGGGGGAACCCTGTCCTCCTGGAAGATTTGGACAAGTGGAGCTCGCGATTGCCTCAGCAGACACCACTGAGAGACAGATCCAGGAGGAGAGTGGGGATGACGCACAGTGAGTGACCCACCATGGGACAAGCAGTTTCGTCACATGATTTGTTTTTGTCAGGCCACAAGGAATCCTTAAATACATGGGGGGCACGTGTTAAGAAAAATGACTTAATATTTTTCTTTTCATACATCGAAGAATTTTTCCATGGTTTCCCCTTGAAGGTACCATTGATGGTAAAAGATGGCTTAGAGTAGGAGACATTTTAAAAGATTATTATGAATCCTTTGGCCCAGAAAAAGTGCCTGTTCCTACCTTTTCTTTCTGGAAATAAATTAGTGAAATTCTTAAAAGTTCACCCTTTGACAATGGTACCTTAATACTTGTCAGGATTGGGGAAGAGATTATGCAAAAGACCTCTCGTCCCTTCTCGGCATGCCCATCAGTTAGTATAGACATAGACCCTTCTTAGTCTCCCCAGGACCCTGGGACCTTCCTGATCTTCCTCAAAATCCCACCCTAATGAATAAGGCTCCAATGGTTTCCAACCGCCTTTATGCAGTTTTAAATCCCGGAGAAACATTGACCCCTGGGGAGGAGGCTACCTTGGAGAAGGAAGCAGCTCGCTACCATTCAGAAGAATCTCCACCTCTCAGGACCCTGCCACAGACTATAGGACTTACACATTCCCCTCCCTCCTATATCCCTCCTGCCTTTTGTGCTCTGGCCCTTCAGGGGCCAAATGTCCCCCCAGATATTTTTTCCCCACTTCCCTTGCCTAACCTGGCTCCCTTGAGAGAGTCTCTCCAACATGGACGGGAACAGATCCAATTTTTAAAAGAATAAAGATCCCTTGACTCTGAGCTCTCTTCATTAGCCTTAGGAATGGAGTCAACACAAGCTGGCCCACAGTGGTCTAATACAAAGGCGAAGCCGCTCCATCGGCCTGTGCTCGCCTTCCAGTCACCACCAGTCAGATAGATAAGCATGCCCAGGCTGAGGTCAAAGACTTAGAAGAGGAAAAAGAGGAGGAAGCGGGGGAAATGGATCAAGGAGATCAGGACTTAGAGGATGAGTAGTTCACCCCTAGGCAGGAAGGAACCCAGAGTGTCTACAAAAAATTTAGCCTCCATTTTCTTGAAAAACTTAAAAAGGCTTGTGCTCACTATGGCCCCACTGTGCCCTATACGTTGGCTTTATTAGAAAGCTGCAGCACACAATTTCTTACTCCCAATGATTGGAAATTTTTAGACCTAGCTGCCCTCAGTGCCAGAGACTTCGTGCTATGGAATGCAGATTTCAAAGAGCCCTGTCAGAAACTACTCAAAAAAAATTAACAAAGGCCTCCTCTAAATCCTGGACTTATGTTAAGCTAGTGGGCAATGCAACTTTTGACACTAAAACTAAACGGGCACGTTTCCCTTCTGGACTTTTTGCGCAGATTTAGATGGCTGGCTTAGTTGCTTGGAGACTCCTCCCTGAAAGGGCCTCGGCTATCACTTCCCTGGCAAGAACTCGACAAGGGCCCGACGAGCCTTATAGCGACTTTGTTCCCCGGCTTTACCTAGCTGTGGAATGCTTGCTTGGACCAAGCGAAAGCGAAAGCACCTTTGTAAAACATCTTGCCTTTGAAAATGTCAACCCGGCATGTCAGGATGTTCTTCGACATCATAAGGATAAAGGGAAACTTTCTGACTTTATTAGAATCTGTGCAGGCGTGGGTGCAGCCCATGCCATGGGTCTCAAATTAGTGCCGCATTTACCAAGGCCTTTTACAATACTGGCTCAAGTACTTGCTTTACTTGTAAACAACCAGGCCATTTTGCATGCAGGTGTCCGACAGGCAAACAAAGAGTAAGAATAGTGTCTCCTCAAACTGGAGCTAAACCGACCCCAGCTACACTTTGTCCTTGATATGGTAAAGGTCATCACTGGGCCAGTGAGTGTAGATCAATGACAAATGCCCTCAGACAGCCTATTTCTTCCTACTTCTCAGGAAACTCCCTGGGGCAATGAGGTTTGTTCCCTCCCAAACTCCCAACCTACCTCAAAATCCTTCTCCACAATTGGCTCCCTCCAACTACCCACTCCAGGCAGTGCAGGATTGGACCTCTGTGCAACCACTGATACAATATTAGACTCAATGCAAGGGCCCCAGATAATACCAACTGGAATTATGGGTGCCCCTCCATCTCATACGTGTGCCCTTATTCTTGGAAGTGCCTCTACTACCTTACAAGGTGTTCAGGTCTTCCCTGGCATTAATGATAATGATTTCACTGGAGAAATAAAAATACTGGCCACAGTTATTAATAGAGTTGCGGCCATCCCAGGAGGAAAAAGTCTTGCACAATTAATACTTCTTCCCTTAGATTAAGGGGCATTTCCACCTCCCAAACCTACTGTGGGGGACTGCCTCCTTGGGCTCCTCTGAGGTATATTGGGTTCATCCCATTTCTCATATTAGACACACCCTTACCTTACTTATTGAAGGAAAGGAATACCAAGCAATTGTAATTACTGGAGCTGATGCGACAATTATTTCTCAAAAATACTGGCGATCAGGTTGGCCCCTCACCCCATCCTTGACTGACCTTAAAGGGATAGGAAAGTCAAAAAATCCTCTGGTCAGCTCTACTGCTCTTAGCTGGACTGATAAAGAGGGTAATAAGGGAACTGTCACTTCTTTCGTTGTTCCTGACCACCCTGTTTACCTATGGGTTGGAGATATTTTGAGTCAAATAGAAGTTATTCTTGCCAGTCCCAATTCCATGGTGACTCATCAAATGCTCCGTATGAATTTTGTTCCTGGTACAGGCCTTGGGAGGCTGAGACAAGGACTGGTGGAGCCTATACAACCCATAAAAAAAATACATATGGACTTGGATATTTGGATTTTTAGTGTCGGTTCCTGACCCTCCTGTTCCCATGGAGATAAAATTATTTGGGAGACTCAGACTCTTGTGTGGGTGGATCAGTGGCCCCTTACCCAAGAAAATTTGGAGGCTGCCTCCATGTTAGTGAAGGAACAGCTGGCAGCCCGCCATGTAGAGCCCTCAACCTCACCATCGTACACTCCTATTTTTGTTATCAAGAAAAAATCAGGCAAGTGGCGCCTTTTACAAGATTTGTGTGCCATTAATAAAGTTATACTCCCGATGGGAGCACTACAGCCAGACATTCCCACACCAGTGGCTATTTCCAAAAACTATTGTAAAATGGTTATGGACTTAAAAGATTGCTTTTTTACCATTCCTTTGCATCCTGTGGATAGACCCTATTTTGCCTTTAGTCTTTCTTGCATTAATATTCAGGGCCCTATGCAGAGACTTCAATGGAAGGTTCTTCCCCAAGGTATGGCCAACATCCCTACTCTTTGCCAAAAATACGTTGCTCAAGAAGTAGACCCTGTGAGAGAGCGAGGGCCACAAATTTATATTTTACATTATATGGATGATTTGTTAATTGCTGCACCTAATACCCATGATCTTAATAATTGTTACTTGGCCTTTTACAAAATCCTCACTACCTTGGGACTACAGATAGCTCCTAATAAGGTTCAAACACAGGACTCTTATAAAAGTTTGGGCCTTAAAATTCTACAGAAATCAGATCCAAATTTCTAAAATACAACTACGTGTGTACCATCTTCACACCCTTAAAGATTTTCAGAAATTACTGAGGCATATTCAATGGCTAATAACATATTTAAAATTATGCACTTGTGTACTTTTGACCCTTAATGATATTTTGAGAGGTAATTCCCACCCCTCCTCCCCTCAAAATCTTACTCCCAAGGCATGACAGGCATTAAACCAAGTCACAGAAGCCATTGCCCAACAATTTGTTACGCAAATTTCTTATAACCTTCCTCTGGTTCTGGTTATTTTACACACTCCTCATACACCCACAGGAATATTTTGGCAGCGAGATCCACATTTTAAAAATAAAGACTGCCCCTTGTTTTGGGTCCATTTACCCACCACATCCTCGAAGGTTATTACTGTTTATCTTGCTCAGGTAGCTTCTATTATTTTTAAAGGTCATTTGATTTCTCTACAACATTTTGGCAAAGACCCTGATAATATTTTTATTCCATATACTAAGGACCAAACCAAATTTTTACTAGAGACAAGGGATGAATGAGGTATTTCCCTATCAGGCTTTTGGGAACAATTGATCACCACCTCCTCAATGACCCCCCTTTACATTTTGTCCAGTTACATCCATTTACTTTTCCTGAAATTACTCAAAATGCTCCCATTCCTCAAGCCCTTACTGTCTTTACAGACGGTTCCTGTAATGGCCGAGCGGTCTTTGTTGTCAATAACCAGCCTACCACCTTTGATACTGTCTATCAGTCACCACAGTTTGTGGAATTGTTTGACATAACACAAGTTTTTATAACATTTTTTATAATCCTGTTAATATTTATAAAGACAGTGGCTACATTGCTCATTCTGTGCACCTGCTGGTGATTTCACCCCCCATTAAGGCTTCTAACAATGCGGCCTTTCTGTTTCACCAGCTTCAGCAGCTAATTCAGGTCAGACAACACCCATTTTTCTTAGGACACATAAGGGCACACTCTGATCTTTCCAGCCCTCTAATTCAAGGTAATGCCCAAGCTGATGCAGCAACTCGTTCCATCTTTCCAATTTTTGTTGGCTCCATTCAAAAGGCCATGGAGTTACACAATCTACACCATTTAAATTTCCAGAGCCTTTGATTACTTTGTAAAATTACCAGGCAACAGGCATGAGAAATAGTAAAAGCATGCCCTAGTTGCGCTGTCTCCCTCCCCATTCAACACTTGGGAGTTAACCCCCGAGGATTACTGCCCGATCAGTTTTGGCAAATGGATGTTACTCATTTTCTTGAATTTGTAATAGCCAAATATATATACACATTTCTGTAGATACCTTCAGCGGCTTTATTTTTGCATCACCACATTCTGGAGAGGCTACCAAAGATGTCCTTTCTCATCTTGTTTCAGCCTTTTCTGTTATGGGTAAACCAATACATATTAAAACAGATATTTATCCTACATATACCATTGCCAAGTTTAAACAGTTTTGTGCTACCTTGCAAATTTGTCATACTCCTGGAATTCCATACAACCCTCAGGGCCAAGGCATTGTGGAACTTGCCCACCTTACCTTAAAAACTTGGCTAACCCTCCTTAAGGCTTCCTCCCTTGCATTTACCACACCCAGGCATCGCCTTAACAATGCATTATTTGCCCTTATTTTTCTTACCCTAGACAATGAAGGCCATTCGGCAGCAGACAGACACTGCCATCCCTCGTCCAATTCTGTTTGCCCACCTGTTATGTGACACAATCCCCTTACAAATAAATAAAAAGGCCCAGATCCTGTCCTCATCTGGGGAGGAGGCTCAGCTTATGTTTTGGACCAAGATCAAACAGCCCCAAGATGGTTACCAGAACTCCTGGTTAAACAGGTTAATGACTTACCTCAAAACAGGGACAGAGGGACTCCTCATGAGGACAAAATTTCTTCTTTTTCAGATGCAGCCAACAATCTGCCAGCCTTGGAATAACAGTTCCTGTGGGCACAGGTACACTGGCTTAGGCACGTCTATTCACTCTTACCATCGCCTGTCTCAACAAATTGTAAACTCTATCAGTAACAACTGATAAAAACTCTATCATGAACCATTAAAGATTTGCAGGACCAAATAGACTCCCTGGCAGAAGTGTTCCTTCAAAAAAGACGAGGCTTAAATTTGCTGACAGCTAACCAGGGAGGTATTTGCTTGGCCTTAGGGGAACGATGCTGCATTTATGCCAATAATTATGGCTAGTATGCACTAAAATTAAGCAGCTTCAAGAAGATCTAGAAAAGAGACGAAGGGAAATATTTGAAAATCCCCTCTGGACTGGGCTTAATGGATTTCTGCCCTATCTTCTTTCCCTATTAGGCCCTTTGTTGGGTTTACTTTTAATGGTGTCCCTAGGACCCTGCATTATAAACAGGCTGTTACAATTTATTAAAGAACATATTAATATTTTGGCCTCTAAGCCCCTACAGGTCCACTATCATCGCCTGGATATGGAAGACCGTGCTGCCAACATTTAAAAGGATGTTCTACCCTCCTCACAAGCTTATTTCTTAAGGTTACATACCCACAGATCTCGCTTTCTTATATAAAACTCTAAGTAACAGCTCTGACCAACCATCTTCTGCCCTTGCCATAAGGGTTCGTCCTCCATGGGCCCCTCTGTTTGGGGGAGGACGCACCCATGGAGTGAGGACGTTAGGCCATAATAACAGAGGGTGCAGGAAGGACTGCAGGAGGATGGATCCATGGTTCCCAAAACCCAAGTCTTCTGAGTGACACGCTCTGGTGCATGGCAGTTGGCATGCTTCCCCCTCAAAGCCGTCTCCTTAAAAAACATGCCTAGGCCACCACGAAATCTCCTAGTAAACATGCTCGATCAGATCAGGAGATATTCTAAGGCCTGTTAGAGAAACAGAGCCTCTATAACCCCCTAAAACATTGGCCTGTAAGGTATGGTCAAATATTTTATATAAGAAAGGGGGAAGATGTCAGGGGCTAGAAGGAAGTTCTCCTTCAAAGAATAGCCTGACACTTACAAGAAATAGACCCCTGTGAGATTTCCTGCCTGGGAGACATCCCGCAGCCATCTATCACCCTGAGACATCCTGCGGCTATCCGTCTTCCTAAAATATCCTGAGGTTATCTCACCCTGTGAAGACATCCAGCAACTGCCGATAAGAGAGCTTTCTCATGCGCAGCATATAAATACACTGTGAGAACTATAAAAGTTTTCAGCATGATCAGAACTGTTGTCTTGCTGTCTTCTCTCATCACTCTTGTCCCTTCATTCCTCCCCAACAAGGTTCAACGCCCACGTTGAAGTGTCCAGCCGGCCCGGACACCTGAAACTAAACCATAACCTACTAGACTCTGACTACTAATCCTAATATGATGGAGAAAAATAATCCAAACAGAATGGAAATACAAGCAGTACAGAGGAGGCATGGTGTATAGTTGGACTTGCCTTTTGAATGATATAGGGTAGGTGTTATAAATCTAGCTAATTTTTAACTGAAATAGTTCTCCACATGTTTTTAAAGTTAACAAATATGTGAATACCTGTCTCCCTTTCTCTGTAGCCAATTAAGCACATGTATTTTTATATGCACATATAGAATCTTACCTGGTATCACACGTATATTCTTCTGAGGTGTCTGACTTGGAAAATACAAATTGTGAGAAGAGATCACTCCTCCTAAACTCTGTTGGAACTGAAAATTCAACCTATGGGTGAGCCTCCTAGTAGAACAACATTATACATAAATCGATGTTCGGTAAAATAAATATTTTTGCATCTGTGGCTGATGTACATTTCATGAAGAATTTCGATTAGCATATATATTGCTACATTTTATTGTCTGTGTGTGTTTTTAATATATATATATATATATATATATATATATATATATATATATATACTCTCCAAATTTTTCCAAATATAAAATATATGTGTCTTATATACACTACCTAAATTCATTCATGTTCATAAATATATGTGTTTTATATACACTACCTAAATTCATTCATGTTCATGTATGTGGATTTATAATCAACATTTCACAAGATTATTCTCAGAAATATTCATCCACCTGAAATACATATTTGTTTCCTATTACTGAAAACTAACTTCAGTGAATGGTGCATACAATCCTAATATTTCTACATTAACTGACCCTGTTTAACATCAATGCAAGTAGATTCCTATGGGACATGATGTGTATTTTGAAGTTCATTTTATTCAACACTGGTACAATAGAATTTCTACAGTTTACGAACATCATAGGACATATATTTCATCCATAAGTTCACAAATTTATAGGCATTTGATTCACTTTCAATCATTTACTGATTCAGAACACATGTATTCCTCCAGGTTTCTTGACTGGTCTTTTCATGAGACTTCATTTCAAACACATTATTTTTGATTTCCATAATCATTTTGAAGCAAAACTCACACACTCTTCATGATAAAACATAACCCTAATATTACCATTAGATGTGTTACTGGTTGGAATGAATAATTGTATATCAATATAAGATTTTCTGTATATATTCAGATATCAATTCAATCCTTTATTTAAAGTTGGAACCAATTATATTATTTATTCACAGTATGGTCTATTCATGCATTATCTCTACATTCGTAGACACAGGGTACATCTATTTGTAACCCCAATACTAATTTATTCGTCTTCAAAATGTTGCTCCCAGAAATGGTGGAAGAAATACTCATGTCACCTGATCTACGTATGCATTTATCACAGTAATATTCTCGACACAAAAAGCAGACGTCACACTTATGATTGTACCAAAGCCTAAATGGAAAGTGAGCATGGATTACTAAAAACATTCATGTCCAGGTTGCCTAATGCTCTCAAATGTCAATCCTATTTATGACAACATATTTGTTTCTTCCTAAGACTATATATTCGACCTCAGCCCTGTTGCAAATGTCTAATCCTATCACTCACTTTATACTTTCCCTGATTTCCTAATGTCTCTATTGATGTCTGCTTTCCTAAATATTTTCACCAGTTCACAATTTTGACTAACACTTCACATGTGCTGACATTTACATTCACTGTCTATGTGATACCCTATTGCTAAAGAACTTTTGTTACAATTCCTGTACTCACTCTTCTTCTGAAACCTACAGAATATCTTCCTAATCCTACCGACTATCCCAGTTTGAGTGTATACTCACTTCTACATTCAATCATCCAAGGTACAAGGTCCTATGCCATTGATTATTGATTTATCTGAAACATCTATGCAGAACATGTATCAAAGCTAAGTATCCCAATCAAGAGCGCAATACCCTTGTGGGATTCCAATCTTACCTAGATTTCTGTTTTCATACTTATATTTCACCTATATATTCTTATAAATATCACAGGTTCCCAATACCATTATTCATCAAGCAGAATGATTCCTAACCCAAATCAAACCTGTCATTAAGCGAAACGATACACTGTTCCCTCAATCTAACTTTACAGAAGAGCAGGGACAGTGTTGGTCCTAAAATAGAGGAATGTAGGGAATCTTCCACCTGTTGAAAAACTCAAAGTTTCATGCAGAAGTGATCCCTGGAGAAGATATAGGCACCACTGAAGGACCTTGGAGAGCAAAAGTCAACTTCCATGGCAAACAAGGTGGTCAGGATGAAAGGTTGTTACTGAATCAGCCTCTCTGTTCTTTTTTTTATTATTGGTTGTTCAAAACCTTACAAATCTTTTGACATAACATATTCATACATTAGCATACATTAGCTTCAAGTGATTTATGAACTCCCATTTTTACCCCAGATACAGATTGAAGAATCACATCGGTTACACATCCACATTTTTACATAATTCCATACTAGTAATTGTTGTATTCTGCTACCGTTCCTATCCTCTACTATTCCCCCTCCCCTCCCCTCCCATATTCTCTGTCCACCCCATCTACTGTAATTCATTTCTCACCTTGTTTATTTTCCCATTCCATTCACAACCTCTAATATGTAATTTAGTATAACAATGAGGGTCTCCCTCCATTTCCATGCAATTCCCCTTTTCTCTCTCTTTCCCTCCCACCTCATGTCTCTGTTTAATGTTAATCTTTTCTTCCTGCTCTTCCTCCCTGCTCTATTCTTAGTTGCTCTCATTATATCAAAGAAGACATTTGGTATTTGTTTTTTAGGGATTGGCTAGATTCACTAAGCATAATCTGCTCTAGTGCCACCCATTAGAATATGGACTCAAACAGTCCTGTTTGGAGAGCTGGTCCCGGGTGCCTATGGTTGATATACATTCTAACTTGTGAAAGTGTCACAGGACGTAGGGGCAGCCTCCATCTCATGGGACCCTTGGAAGCAACTGTTAGGACAAAGTTGTTGCTAAGGCAGTGACCTCATTCAGTTCCTGAAGGAAGTGACCTCACCTCACTTCCTTGGTGATGGAACTCTAAGAACTTGGGATGCAGGAAGACAGGCACCCAGAGCCTGTCCCAGTCCCAGTCCCAGTGGGCTCACTTGTTTGGATATACCAAGGACAGAGTCAGTCTTTCTTGGTACCTACTGATATGAGAATGGCCAAAAGCCAGAAAAGCTCTGAAGAGGGGCCTTTCCTGAGAAAGCAGATAGTGGTTCACCAGTGGCTCCTGACATCTTCACAGAGTTGGTTAAAGAGACCAGATCTGAGACAGGACAGGCCATTTCGGGGAAACATACTATGGCCCACCAGTCAGAGGACACTCTGGATAGTCACAGACCTACTTTGGGGAAGGAGGTGCCTCTGTGGGTGTCGCTGTGTGTTTGTGGATTTGCCTCATGTTCTGAGAATAGATAGAAAAGGCGGTTTGTTTGGTTTTGAGTGAACTGTTTCTAGTAAGTCATTTGACAAGGCGAGTGTTTCTATGTCTGTGTATCCCACTGTGTCCATGGTTATAGACATTAGAAAAGAGAATGCATAAATTGATGTGTCCTGTCTAGTAGAAAGCTTCCCATCATTTATTCTGCCAAATTGATGAATGGATTTTGGCTTGCCTTATCGATGGGCAACACGCGCTATCTTCCAAAGTTTGTGCATTCTTCCTGAATTCTGGCCACTCTACAGAATAGGCTCATGGTTTTGTGTCCAATATATGTACCACTTCCAAACCCTGTTACATGGCCATGTACTGGATAGCTGAAGGGAATGGCGAGCATCTCAGAAAACTCAGATATCAGTGTGACCAATAAAGTCTCAGTGGAGAAACCCTGCTTTGCTTACCTATTGTTCTGTTGCCCTGAATGTCAGGAAGGTCTTTGTTTCAGGCCACCCCTTTGTGAAGCCTGAAGAAAACAGGTTTCAAATGGAAATGAATGGGCATCACCTGTGGCTCTTTGCTTAATTGCTTTGAAAAGGGATGTGTCTGAATCAGCCTCTTGGCCCTGTTTGAGGCAATGGCTTAGATTCTCACCACCTGATGTATCTTAAGAATGATCCCATGTTTGCATTCAAAACCAAAATGGCCAAAAGAGCAGTCATTGTGGATAAAGTCTCTCCCCTTCCTCTTTTAGGTTCCTGACCTCCATCAAGTGAGAATAGGGATCCTTTGGGTCAAATGATTTCTTCAAAGCCCTGCAGAAGCTAGCCGATATGTGCTTGGGTTTTATAATGACTCCAATTCACATAAAAAAATAAACCCCACAGTCAGTAGGCCTCAAATTGGAGAAGCAGAGAAGTATTAACAGCAGGCCTATTTGATCACTCCTAGTTCACAGGAAGTGTGTCCAGGCAACCCTGATTTTAGGCCATTAAGGGGCAAGGGAGATTATTTTGGAGACTGTCTTGGGTTTCGCCCCTCATGGAAACATCAAGCCAGAGGTTATGATGAGTGTCTATATGAAAGATCATGAGGGCCATGTGGGAGTGTTTTGGTTTTAATTGTGGCCATTTGTTTGGTGTTTGGAAGAGATGACTGGGTCCACCTTTACATGAACTCTGGTGTGATTCCCCTTAGAGACTGAGTTCTGGAACTGAACTCAGAGAATTATTGCCATGAATTGTGTTGGGATTTTCGGAGGCCATGCATGAGAGTCCCCCTTGAAAACTGAGATCTATGTGCAGGGTGGCTTTCAACAGAGCACTGGGAATCACAGCCAAGATATCACGTGATTTTATTCTGAAAGACTTGTCAGCCATATTTGAGAGTCGAAACACACATGGACCTCATTGTAGACCTCAATGGGACTGGCTTCATGTGATCATTTGGCCACTTTTTGAGAAGCCTTGCCTGTGAGAATTCTCCAAAGCTTTCATTGAAATGTGCTTCCTCTACATTTAATGGTTCTGGAGTGAATTTTAACCCACAGTGCCTCCAACATCATCATTGAAAAATGGCTACAAAAATACCATAAAATTTTTGAAATTCCCATGACCAGGTGGCAATGGAGGACCTTTGGATGTCCTGTTGCTGATCATGAGTATACCAGACAGTGCTTTGATTGACTCGGTTTCATGAAAATCGTGTAGAACAGAGATGCCAATAAGTTGGAGCCTGCTGAGTAGTGGGCCTAGAGCCGTGGTGGTCAGGTGTGTGAAAAAACATCTGTGGTGGGGCCTGTGGATCTTCCATTGGCTTCCAAATGGCTTGTGACTGACATGGTGCAGCAAGCAGTCCCTTCTATATAAAGGCATCTTGTAATACTGAGAGATTTCAGGGCAATGTTCAGAATCAAGTTGCTATGGTCAATGGGGCAATATATGTGGGCTAGAAGTATGTTTGGTGCATTCTCCTGCAGAAACTGACCCACCACATGTGACAGAACTCCCTCCACCTCTGTGACCCACTAGAACTCCTTGCATTTTTGAATCAAATAGCAAACTCCCAGTGCAGCAGCAAGAAACACCATGAAATTTGGAGGATGACCAAATGGCTTCACAGTCCACATGGGGAGACACTTAGTCCCCAGTGGTCACAGTTTACCTACAAAGACCAAATTCAGCACTGCTGCCTCATCTTCACTGGAAAATAAGAAACCATGTCCTCCAGGTCACATTGATGTAGACCCAGCTATGATGGTCTCACTTCAAATGAAGCTAAAGCTCCAGAAAACAACACATTTTTCAGATGCCCAACCTCAGAGGCAGTTCTTCAAGAAGTCTTTAGGCCAGCAGAGCTCCATGTTTGTGGAGTGTTTACCCTATCCCTTACTTTTGGGAACTCCTCTACCACCTCCAGTGTTGTGAACTACTGAGCATATTCCATTCCAGATATGTATTCCCAGATTTTCTAACACTTCTCCTGTAATTGTGTCTTACTTAGGGCAAAAGTAATGTCAAGCCATAGTTCTTGATGAGAGTGGGAACATTTTTGTGTAGCACATATTTGCATACACATTGGATTCATTTTCCAATTTTCCATTTGAAATACTGAATCCCTGACACTAACCCCTACCCTACTAGACTCTGACTACTAATCGTAATATCATGGAAAATAATAACCCAATCAGAATAGAAATATCAGCAGTTAAGAGGAGGCATGTTTGGTGTTCTTGGACTTGCCTTTTGCATTATATAGGGTAGGAGTTATAAATCTAGTCAATTTTTTTGTTGAAATAGTTCTCCATGTGTTTTTAAAGTTAACAAACATGTGAATTTATGTCTCCCTTTCTCTGTAGCCTAGTCAGCAAATGTATTTTTATATGCATATATAGAATCCTACCTAGTATCACACGTACATTTTTGTGAGGTGGCTGACTTGGCAGATACAAATTGTGAGAAGATATCACTCCTCCTAAACGCTGTTGAAACTGAAAATTCAACCTATGGCTGAGCCTCCTATTTGAACAACATTATACATAAATCCATGTTCAGTAAAATTAATATTTTTGGATCTCTGGATGATATGTATTTCACGATAAATTTCAGTTGGCATACATAATGCTACATTGTAATGTCTCTCTGTGTATATATATATATATATATATATATATATATATATACTCTCAAGATTTTTCAAAATATGAAATATATGTGCCTTATTGTGCACTCCCCAAATTCATTCATATCATGAATGTGGATTTATAATCAACTTTTCAAAAGATAATTCTCAGAAATATTCATCAACCTGAAATACATATTGGTTGCCTAGTACTGAAAACTATCTTCAGTAAATGGTGCATACAAAACCTAATATTTCGACATTGCAAGTTGGCCGCGAATAGAGTGCATCACACCCAGTGTACCACGCCACATTGCAGGTGAATAACGAGTTACAATGACAAAAGACTATCTTGTTAGGATCTTACAGAAAAATGGGTGTGCACCGAAACCTAAAAGAATGATTTCCACCAACGAGGTCCGGTAATTGAGTCTCAAACGCGAGCCAAATATGCAACCGGAGATCTGGGCTTACTGATCCGTGCGGCCCGCCCGGTAGCTACAGACGTCAGGGCACCACCGAGAAGCGACTAGCATCCAGGGAGAAACGTTGCTGCAGATTCTGTGGAATCCTGCCGGCTGACCCCCCCACTGAGCCCCAGGCGGTGTTCGAGATTTCAGTCAGGGAAGGAAGTGCTACAGTTCTATCCCCCACAACGGAAATTCCACCAAGGAAACCAACGGCAACCATCTTGGAGAGCTGAAGTAACCACCGCCACTCTCCGACAGATTGCAACAATAAAACAGTTGTGTGTTTTCCGCTCATCTCCCATACAGTAGGATATTTGCATAAAATCTTTCCTAAGCTTTCCAGGGGAGGGATTATCAGAGAGAGCCTGAATAAAGATGGGGGGGGAAACTAGAGGCACCTGACCTTCAACTCCCCCTCCCATCAGTGGTGAAAACAAAATCTGTCTAGCCAGCGATGAGGAAGGGGCAAACGGAAAAAAAAAAAAACAATAGAGTCTTGGGGTTCCCAATAGACACAATCCACACCCAAGAAACGGCAAGCCAGAGTACAGTTTGAGCTGCCGAGGGCATTACTCAGGGGAAAACTGGTGTAGCAGGAGAAACCAGGACTAGCAGGAGAAACCAGGGGACTAGAGGCCAGGCCCGCGTGACTGGGCGCCTGGAGAACGCTCGCCCGCCGGCAACAGCCGGCCCGCTGCAGGTGCGACTGGACGGCTGGAGACCGCCTGCCCACCAGCGACCAATCACCTGCCATATGCCCGCCCTAATGGGTGGCTAGAGATCGCACAACCGCCGGTGACAGCCCACCCGCTGACTGCGTCACTGGACAGCTTGTGACCGCCTGCACACCCGCCACCAGGAGCTGAAAACAAACAGAGACAGTACAGTCCCACACCCCCATGCGAACACCCGGGCAAAGAACCTGGGGGCCACCATAGCAGAGAGGTGACATCACTGGAGATCGGCCGTCGGAATTCCTTCCCAGTGGAATTCACTTTAGCATGCACAGTCTACCAACATAAAGGAGCTACAATAGAGATATATAAAACCAAAACAAATATATAGAAGAGAGCAGAAACACAGCAATCAAACGGAGCTGGAAAGTAATGTGAACTTCATGAAAAAACAAGGGAAAAAGGTGTACAAATAATGCCGGACAACTTAATTCTACAGGAGGACCTAGAATCATCAGAAACAGGGATAGGGAAAAAACTCAATGCATCCCTAACTCAGATGGAAAGAAATATTAGAGAAGACATGAGGCAGCAAGTCCAAGCAATAGAAGAATATTTTGAAAATGAATTAAACAAACAAATTCAAATGGCAAAGAACGAGCTTTACCAAAAGACAGAGTTCTTAAAAAAATCAAACAGTAATCCTAGGAATGCAGAAAAATATAAACCACATTAAAAACTCAAACGAGAATATTGTAAATAGACTAGATTAAGTAGAAGTCAGAAGATCAGATAATGAAGACAAAGTTTATCAACTTGAAAAGAATATAGTCAACACAGAAAAGATGCTTATATCCCATGAGCAATCTATTTAAGGGATATGGGATGTCATAAAAAAACAAATTTGAGAGTCATCAGGATAGAAGAAGGCATAGAGATTCAAACCAAAGGAATGGACAACATATTAAATGAAATAATTCTAGAAAACTTCCCAGAGATAAAAGATGGAATGGATTGCCAAATCCTTGAAGCCTACATGACCTCAAACATTCAAAACCATAATAGACCAACTCCAAGACATAGAATTATCAAGATAGCTAAAATACAGAACAAGGAGAGAATATTAAAAGCTAAAAGAGAAATGAGGCAGATTACATTCTGGGGTAAACCAATTAGGTTAACGACTGATTTTTCATCACAAACTTTGAAAGCGAGTAGATCCTGGAACAATGTGTTTCAAACGCTGAAAAATAATGGCTTCCAACCAAGAGTACTTTATCCATCAAAATTAAGTTTGGGATTTGACAATGAAATTAGTGTCTTTCACGAAAAACAAAAGCTAAAAGAATTTGCAGAAAGAACACCAGCACTGCAAAGCATTTGAGCAAAATACTAGAAGAAGAGGAATTAAAAAATAGTGCCCCAAACTAACAGCGGGAGGTATCTCAGTAAAGGGGGAGGAAAATAACCAAAAAGTAAAAACTAGTCAAACTAAAAATAAATAAATAAATAAACATGAATGAAAGTAAAAATCATATTTCATTTGTAACCTTAAATGTTAATGGCATAAACTCACCAATCAAGAGACATAGATTTGTAACCTGAATCAAAAAAACAAATCCTACAGTCTGCTGCCTTCAGGAGACTCATATGATAGGTAAAGACATACACAGGCTGAAAGTAAAAGGTTGGGATAAATCATACCACTCACATGGCCCTCGGAAGCAAGCAGGAGTAGCCATACTCATATCAAATAAAATCAATTTCAAACCTACGTTAATAAAAAGGGACAACGAAGGACACTATGTACTGTTAAAAGGAACCATCCACCAACAAGACATAACAATTATCAATTTGTATGCACCAAACAATTGAGCTGCAACGCTCATGAAACAAACTCTCCTCAAGTTCAAGAGTCAAATAGACTACAACACAATAACTACGGGTGACTTCAACACACTGATCTCGCCATTAGAAAGATCCTCTAGACAAAAACTGAATAAAGAAACTATGGAATTCAACAGCACAATAAATAACCTAGGCTTAACCAACATATATAGAATATATCAACCATCCTCAAGTGGATACACGTTCTTCTCAGCAGCACAAGGATCCTACTCAAAGATAGTTCATATATTATGCCATAGGGAAACCCTTAGTAAATATAAAGGCATGGAGATAATACCATGCACCATATCTGATCATATTGGAATGAAACTGGAAATAAATGATAAAAGAAGGAATTAAAAATCCTACATCATATGGAAAAATAAACAATATTCTACTGAATGATCAATGGGTTACAGAAGACATAGAGGAGGATATAAAAAATTCTTATAAACAAATGACAATACAGACACAACATACTGGAATCTATGGGACACAATGAAAGCAGTTTTAAGAGGGAAATTCATTTCTTGGAGTTCTTTCCTCAAAAAAATAAAATAAAATAAAATAAATGAACTCACACTACACCTCCAAAACCTAGAAAAAGAAAAGAAAAACAACACCAAATGTAGTAGAAGACAAGAAATAATTAAAATTAGAGCAGAAATCAACGAAATTGAAACAAAAAAACATTGAAAAAATTGATAAAACTAAAAGTTGGTTCTTTGAAAACATAAATAAGATCGACAGGCCCTTAGCCATGCTAACAAAGAGAAGAAGAATGAGAACTCAAATTACTAACGTACGGCATGAAAAAGGCATTATCAAAACAGACACTACAGAAATACAGAAGATAATTAGAAAGTATTTTGAAACACTATATTCAAATGAAATAGAAGATAGTGAAGATATCAATAAATTTCTTAAGTCACACGATGTGCCAAGATTGAGTCAGGAAGACACACACAATTTAAACAGACCAATAACAAAGGAAGAAATACAAGAAGGCATCAAAAGACTACGAACCAAAAAAAGCCCTGGAGCGAATGGGTATAGAGCGGAGCTCTACAAAACCTTAAAAGAAGAATTAATACCAATACTTTTCAAGCTATTTCAAGAAATAGAAAATGAAGGTGTTCTTTCAAATTCATTCTATGAGGCCAAAATCACCCTGATCCCGAAACCAGACAACAACACTTCAAAGAAAGAAAACTACAGACCAATATCTCTAATAAACTAGGATGCAAAAATTCTCAATAAAATCCTGGTGAATGTAAAACAAAAGCATATCAAAAAATTGTGCACCATGATCAAGTAGGATTCATCCCAGGGATGCAAGGCTAGTTCAATATACGGAAATACATAAATGCTATTCACCACATCAATAGACTTAAAGACAAGAACCATATGATCATCTTGATAGATGCAGAAAAAACATTCGACAAAGTTCAGCCTCCCTTTATGTTCAAAACACTAGAAAAACTAGGGATAACAGGAACTTACCTCAACATTGTAAAAGCTATATATGCTAAACCTCAGGCTAGCATCATCGTAAATGGAGAAAAACTGAAGGCATTCCCTCTAAAATCTGGAACAAGACAGGGATGCCCTCTATCACCACTTCTATTCGATTTAGTTCTTGAAATACTAGCCAGAGCAATTAGACAGACAAAAGAAATTAAAGACATGAAAATAGGAAAAGAAGAACTTAAATTATCGCTATTTGCAGATGACATGATAATATATTTAACAGACTCAAAAGGGTCTACAAACAACTGCTAGAGTTAATAAATGAATTCAGCAAAGTGGCAAGATATAAAGTCAACACGCATTAATCAAAGGCATTCCTGTATATCAGCAGAAAAACTTCTGAAATGGAAATGAGGAAAACCACTCCATTCACTATATCCACAAAGAATATAAGATACTTGGGAATCATCCTAATGAAAGAGGTGAAAGATTTATATAATGAAAACTACAGAACCCTAAAGAGAGAGATAGAAAAAGATCTTAGAAGATGGAAAAATGTACTTTGTTCATGGATAGGCAGAACTAACATCATCAAAATGTTGATATTACCCAAAGATCTCTACAGGTTTAAATAGGTGCCAATAAAAATCCCAACGGCATTTATTGTAGAAATGATAAAGCAATCATGAAATTCATATGGAAAAACAAAAGACCCTGAATACCAAAAGCAATTCTAAGCAGGAAGTGTGAATCTGGAGGTATAGCGATACAAGAGTTCAAACTGTACTACAAAGCAATAGTAATAAAAACATCGTGGTACTGGTACCAAAACAGGCAGCTGGACCAATGGTATAGAATAGAGGACACAGAAACCAATCCACAAAATTACAACTTTCTTATATTTGATAAAGGTGCTAAAAACATGCAATGGAGAAAAGATAGCATCTTCAACAAATGGTGCTGGGAAAATTGGAAATCCATATGCAACAAAATGAAACTGAATCCCTTTCTCTCACCATGCACAAAAGTTAACTCAAAATGGATCCAGGAGCTAGATATCAAATCAGAGACACTGTGTCTAATAGAAGAAAAAGTTGGCTACGATCTACATACTGTGGGGTCGGGCTCCACATTCTTTAATAGGATGCCCATAGCCAAAGAGTTAATAACAAGAATAAACAAATGGGACTCACTTAAACTAATTATTTTTTCTCCGCAAGAGAAACAATAAGAGAGGTAAATAGAGAGCCTACATCCTGGGAACAAATTTTTACCCCTCACACTTCAGATAGAGCCCTAATATCCAGAATATACAAAGAACTCAAAAAATTTAAACAATAAGATAACAAATAACCCAATCAACAAATGGGCCAAGGACCTGAACAGACACTTCACAGAGGAGGACATTCAATCAATGAACAAGTACATAAAAAAATGCTCACTATCTCTAGCAGTCAGAGAAATGCAAATCAAAACCACCCTATGATACCATCTCACTCCAGTAAGATCGGCAGCCATTATGAAGTCAAACAAAATAAGTGTTGGTGAGAATGTGGGGAAAAGGGTACACTTGTACACTGCTGGTGGGACTGCAAATTGGTGAGGCCAATTTGGAAAGTACTATGGTGATACCTGGGAAAGCTGGGAATGGATCCACCATTTGACCCAGCTATCACCCTTCTCGGACTATTTCCTGAGGATCTTAAAAGAGCGTACTGTAGAGATACTGCCACATCAATGATCATAGCTGCACAATTCACAATAGCTAGACTGTGGAACCAACCTAGATGCCCTTCAATAAATGAATGGATAAAAAAATGTGGCTTTTATACAAAATGGAGTATTACTCTTCATTAAAAAATGACAAAATCATAGAATTTGCATGGAAATGGATGGCATTAGAGCAGATTATGCTAGGCGAAGCTAGCCAATCCTTAAAAAAACAAATGCCAAATGTCTTCTTTGATATTAAAAGAGCAACTAAGAACAGAACATCGAGGAAGAGCATGAGGAAAAGTTTATCATTAAACAAAGAGGAGTTGGGGGAGAGAAAGGGAGAGAGAAGGGAAAGCATATGGAAATAGTAGGAGACCCTCAATGTTACACAAAATTACATATAAGAGGATTTGAGGGGAAATGGGGGGGAAACAATGGAGAGAATTGAACAACAGCAGATGAGGTAGAGAGGGAAGATGGGAGGGGAGGGGAGGGGGGATAGTGGGGGATAGGAAAGGTCGTAGAATACAACAGTCACTAATATGCTATTATTAAAAAATGTGAATGTGTAACCAATGTGATTCTGAAATTCATGTTTGTGGAAAAAATGGGAGTTCATAACCCATTTGAGTCAAATGTATCAAAGATGATATATCATGAGCTTTGTAATGTTTGGAACAACCAATAGAAATAAATAAATAAATAACGGTTTAAAATTGAGTGGGAAGAAATCAGCTAAAAATGGGTTGAGATGCATTCATTTTGCTAAGCAGAAACTTTGTTTCGTTTAGTTGTAACTATCACAAATTTATTTTACCAGGAAATTGGCTTTTGAAAATGCACATAAATTGAGATTAAAGGATAATTCACCTACCTTCATGAAAAATTCATAGCATTTTCTATATTTTTCATATTTCATTTTTTTCGTGAATATTTTGTCATGGACCAGGTCTAGTCTTTGGCTATTCTTCCAGAATACTACCTCATCTGACAAATTCGTACAATGTGTTGGATTGTTGTTTTCACCTTTTATTTAATAGTTTCTAGCTGATAATGTGTATTTTCTTTATCTTTATTTGCACATATATACCCAACAATATCTTTGCATTTTATGTTTTACTGGGGAAGAGACTCATCAAAAGCTCTTTGTTATATGTATCAACAATCAGACATTTAGAGCACACAATTATTCTTAATTTTGCATGAAAATATCTTTGTACTATTTTCTTATACAGATTTAGAATTATTAATAATGTCCCTACTGTAATAAGTAATTACTTACAAGAAGAATTAAACAATTGACTTTATATCAATTATGAATATGAAAAGTACTAAAATAAGCATTTGGCAATTAATACACAATTGATAGAAATTGAAATCACAAGAAAGCCTTTAAAATGTCAGTGCATATGGTCCTTAAATAATAGGTTATTCAAAAAACTTTTTCTAATTCATAAGATTTAATATGCCGTATTATAGCTTAATGTGATATAAAACCTTAAATTATCAGTATTGATAAAAAGAATGATACCTGTTAATTTAAATATGTTTATTTGATTTTCACTGTAAGATGTTAATTCTGGAAGGCTTGAGAATTAAGAAAGTTTTGGTCTATATTATTTTTAACAGGCTAATCAAAGTACTTTTAAATGTATATGTATGTATATATATATATATAATATGTAATGCATATGCATGAATATAGATACATATGTATAAAAATTTATTTAAATATATCTATCAGGTGATTATAATTATTAAATTTTCTCAAGAAAAGAACAATGACTATAAAAAACAGTCTTAAATTTAAATTTCATAGCATACTACTGTTTGTAATGACATGAGAGAAAAACAGATATGAAAGGAAAACGAAAAAGCAAGAAAGAGAAGGGGGAAAATGAGGAAGAAAGTGAGTAAAGATGAGGGAGAGGCATGTTCGATGTAAAGATAAAAGTGGAGGGACTGGGTTTGTGGTTCAGTGGTAACATGCTTTTCTAGCGTGTGTGGGACACTGGGTTCTATTCTAAGCACCACATACAAATAAACAAAATGAAGGTCAATCACAACTGAAAAAATTAAAAATAAAAAAGTAGAAATATTACCAAAACTCCAAGCTTTTATGAATGTTAAATTAAAAAAATTATGTTACATAGCCTTATGTAATTTCTAGACTATCCAAAAGAGTCATTAAATGTTAGATTATTAGTGCGATAACTAAAAATCCATTGCTCTTTCCTCAACATTCTGTGGCATGCTAGTGGTAAAATAAAATCTATTATAACACCAAAAAAAAAATCTAATATTTCTATAGTAACTGACCCAGTTTAATATCAAGGCTAGTAGATTCCTATGGGACATGATGTGTATTTTGACATTCATTTTTATTCAACACTGGAACATTACTATTTCTTCAGTTTATGCACATCATAGGATATATATTTCATCCACAAGTTCGCTAATTTATACGCATTTGTTTCACTTTCAGTCACTTCCTGCTTCAGAACACATCTATTTCTCTATCTTTCTTGACTGCTCTTTTCATGAGACTTCTTTCCAAACTCATTATTTTCGATTTCCATTATCACATTTGAAGCAAAACTCACACACCCGTCATGATAAACCAAACCCTAATATTACCATTAGATGTACAACTAGCTGGAATGAATGATTGTATATCAATATAAGATTTCTTACTTAGTTTCAGATATCAATTAAATCCATTATTTAAAGTGGAACCAGTTTTATTATTTATTCACAGTATGGTTTTTTCATGCATTATCTCTATATTCATAGACACAGGATACACCTCTTTGTACCCCCAATACTAATTTATACGTCTTCAAAATATTGCTCCCAGAAATGGTGGAAGAAATGCACATGTCACCTGATTTACATATACATTTTATCACAGTAATATTCTGGACACAAAACGCAAAGATGACACTTACGATTTTACCAAACCTAAATGGAAAGTGAACATGGATTACTAAAAACTTCCATGTCCAGTTTGCCTAATGCTCTCAAATGTGAATCCTATTCTTGACTACATATTTGTTTCTTCCTAAGATTATATATTCAACCTCAAGCCCGTTGAAAATGTCTAATCTTATCACTCACTTTTTCATTTGCCTGGTTTCCTAATGTCTCTATTGATATCTGCTTTCCTACATATTTTCCCCAGATTATCATTGTGACTGACTCTTCACATGTGCTCACATTTACATTCAATCTCTACCAGAAACCCTATTGCAAAAGAACTTTTGGTCCAAATCCTATACTCACTCTTAGTTCTAAACCTACAGACTATCTTTCTAATAATACCGACTATCCCTTTTTGACTAGAAGTTCTCTTTGACATTCCATCATTCAAGGTACAAAGTCCTATGCCATTGAACATCGATTTATCTGAGACATTTCTGCAGAACATAATTCAAAGCTAAGTATCCCAATCAAGGGCCCAATGCCCTTCTGGGCTTCAAATCTTACCTAGATTTCTGTTTTCATTCTTATATTTCACTTTTACATTCTTGTAAATATTACAGGTTCCCAATACCATTATTCATGCCGTAGAATGTTTCTTAACCCAAATTGAACTTTTATTAACCATAACCATACACTCTTCCCTGAATCAAACTTTACAGAAGAGCAGGGACAGAGTTGCTTTTACAATACAGGAATGTAGGGGTTCTTAAACCTGCTGAGATCCTCAAAGGTCCATGCAGAAATGATCCCTGGAGGAGACGTAGGCAGCTATGAAGGAGTTGAGACAGCAAAAGTCATCTTGCATGGCAAACCCCCTTGTCAGGATGAAGGGATGTGTCTGAATCAGTCTCTCTATCTAAATGTAGAGAAGATGGACTAAACCAGTCCTGTGTGGGGAGATGTTCCCAGGCGCCTATGTTTGTTATACCATTCTATCTTGTGAAATTGTCACCGAAAGTAGGGGCAGCCTCTATCTCATGGGACCCTTGGAAGCAAATGTTAAAACAAAGTGATTGCCAAGGTAGTGACCTCATACATTTCCTGAAGAACGTGACCTACCTCACTTCCTTGGTGATGTAACTCTCTGAACTTGGGATCCAAGATGCCAGGCTGCCAGAGCCAGTCCCAGTCCCAATCCCAGTGGGCTCACTTGTTTGGATGTACCAAGGACAGAGTCAGTATTTCTTGGTATCTACTGATGTGAGGATTGCCAAATGCCAGGACAGATCTGAAGAGGGGCCTTTCCTGAGAAAACAGGTAGTGGCTCACCGCTGGCTCCTGAGAACTTCACAGAGTTTGCAAAGGAGACAGATCTGAGACAGGACAGGACATTTCATTGGAACATAATACGGCCCAACAGACAGAGGACACTCCAGATAGTCAGAGACCTACTTGCGGGAAGGAGATGCCTTTGTGAGTGTGAGTGTCAGTTTGTGGTTTTGTCTCATGTTCTGAGAATAGGTAGGAAAGACAGTTTGTTTGGTTTGGAATGGACTGTTTCTAGTAAGTCTTTTGACAAGGTGAGTGATTCTATGCCTGTGTATCCCACTGTGTCCGTGGTTGTAGACATTAGAAAAGAGAATGCATCAATGGATATGTCCTGTCTTGTAGAAAGCTTCCCAGCATTCATCCTGCCCAATTTATGAATGAACTGCAGCTTGCCTTATGGAGGGACAACACCTACTATCTTCCTAAGTTCCTGTTTTCTTCCTGAATTCTGGCAACTCTGCAGAATAGGCTCATGGTTTTTTGTCCAAGATATGTACCACCTCCAAGCTCTGTTACATGGCCATGTACTGGATAGCGGTAAGGAATGGCGAGCATCTCAGAAAACTCAGATATCAGTGTGACCAGGAAATTCTCAGTGGAGAAACCCTGCTTTGGGCCATTCTCTTACCTATGTTTCTGTTGCCCTGAATGTCAGGAAGGTCTTTGCCTCAGGCCACCCCTTTGTGAAGCCTGAAGAAAACAGTTTTCAAATGAAAATGAATGGTCATCACCTGTGGCTCTTTGCTTAATTTCTTTGGAAATGGATGTTTCTTAATCAGCCTCTTGGACCTGTGTGAGGTTGTGGCTTAGATTCTCAGCACCTGATGGATCTAAAGAAAGATCCCATGTGTGCATCCAAACCAAAATGGCAAAGAGATCAGTTATGGTGGATGAAGTGTCTTGCCTTCCTTTGTTATGTTCCTGACCTACATCAAGTGAGAATAGGGATCATTTGGTTCAAATGAAATCTTCAAAGCCCTAAAGAAGTGCTTGGGTTTTCTCATTATTCCAAATCACATAAAGAATCTATACCTGACAGGCAGTAGGCTTCAAAATGGAGAAGCAGAGCAGTATTAACTGCAGTCCTATTTTATCACTCCTGGTTCAAATGCAGGGTGTCCAGGCCCCCATGACTTTAGGCAAATGAGGGGTAAGAGAGCTTATTTTGGACACTAACACATACCCCACTAGACTCTGACTACTAATCCTAACATGATGGAGAATAATAACCAAAACAGAATAGAAATACAAGCAGTTCAGAGGAGTCATGTTGTATAATTGGACTTGACTTTTGCATTATATAGGGTAGGAATTATAAATCTACTCAGTTTTTAATTAAAACAGTTCTCCATGTGTTTTTAAAGTTAACAAATATGTGAATTTCTCTCTCCCTTTCTCTGTGGCCTATTCAGCACATGTGTTTTTATATGGACATATAGAATCCTACCTGGTATCACATGTATATACTTGAGAGGTTGCTGACTTGGCAGATGCAAATTTTGAGAAGAGATCACTCCTCTTAATGCTGTTGGAACTGAAAATTCAAACTATTGGTGACCTTTCTAGCTGAACAAAATTATATATAAATCCATGTTCAGTAAAAAGTATATTTTGGGATGTGTGGATTATATATATTTCATAATAAATTTCGATTGGCATATATATTGCTACTTTTTAATGTCTGTGTGAGTGTGTGTGTGTGTGTATATATATAGGCATATGTATATATATGTATCTATATATATCTATATATCTATATATCTATCTATCTCTATCTCTATCTATATCTATATCTATATCTATATCTATATCTATATCTATATCTATATATATATATATATATATATATACACACACTCTCCATATTTTTGAAAATATGAAATATATGTGTCTTATTATACACTCCCAAAATTTATTCATGTTCATGTATGTGGATTTATTATCAACTTTTCACAAGATTATTCTCAGAAATATTCATCCACCTGAAATACATATTTGTTTCCTATTACTGAAAACTAACTTCAGTGAATGATGCATACAAATCCTAATATTTCTACAGTTACTGACCAAGTTTAACATCAATGCAAGTAGATTCCTATGGGACATGATATGTATTTTGACGTTCATTTGTATTCAACACTGGTACATTACTATTTCTTCAGTTTATGCACATCATGGGATATATATTTCATCCACAAGTTCGCTAATTTATATAAATTTGTTTCACTTTCAATCACTTCCTGCTTCAGAACACATGTATTCCTCCATGTTTCTTGACTAGTCTCTTCATGAAACTTCTTTACAAACACATTATTTTCGATTTCCATAATTACTTTTGAAGCAAAACTCACACACCCTTAATGACAAACCATAACCCTCATATTACCATTAGATGTATAACTGATAGGAATGAATGACTGTGTATCAATATAAGATTTCTTATATATTTTAAGATATCAATTTAATCCATTATTTAAAGTGGAATCAGTTATATTATTTATTCACAGTATCATCTATTCATGCATTATCTCTATATTCATAGACACAGGGTACACCTCTTTGTACCCGCAATACTAATTTATACATCTTCAAAATATTGCTCCCTGAAATGGTGGAAAAAATACTTATGTCACCTGATCTACGTATACATTTTATCACAGTACTATTTTGGATACAAAATGCAAAGATCACACATATGTTTGTACAAAAGCCTAAATTGAATGGGAGCATGGATTACTAAAACATTGATTTCTAGGTTGCCTAATTCTCTCAAATGTCCATCCTATTGGTGACTACATATTTGTTTCTTCGAAGATTATATAGTCAACATCAACCCTGTTAAAATGTCTAATCCTATCACTCACTTTATACTTTGCCTGATTTCCTACTGTCTCTATTGATGTTTCCTTTCCTACATATTTTCCCCAGTTTACCTATGTGACTGACTCTTCACATGTGCTGACATTGACATTCATTCTATTACCGAAACCCTATTGATAAAGAACTTTTGGTCTATATCCTGTACTCACACTTTTTGCAAAACCTACCGACTATCTTCCTAATCCTATGGACTATCCCTGTTTGAGTGGATGTTCTTTTCTACAATCTATCATCCAATGTACAAGGTCCTATGTCATTGATAATCAATTTATCTGAGACATCACTGCAAAACGTAATTCAAAGCTAAGTATCCAAATCAAAGGCCCAATGCCAATATGGACTTTAAATCTTACTACATTTTTGTTTTCATACATATTTTTCAACTCTATGTTCTTATATATATCACAGATTCCCAATACCATTATTCATCCAGCAAAATGATTCCTAACCCAAAACAAACATGTAATTAACCCTAACCATAAACTGTTCCCTCAATCTACATTTACAAAAGAGCAGGGACAGAGTTGGTCTTACAATACAGGAAAGTAGGGGATTGTCCACCTGCTGAGAACCTCAAAGGTCAATGCAGAATTGATCCCTGGAGAAGATGTAGGCAGGTATGAAGGTCCTGAGAGATCAAAAGTCATCTTCCATGCCAAACCACCTGGTCAGGATGAAGGCTTTTGTCTGAATCAGCCTCTCTCTTCTTAATCTAGAGAAGATGGACCAAATGAGGCCTGTGTGGAGAGCTGTTCCCAGGTGCCTATGGTTGATATACCATTCTAACTTGTGAAAGTGTCACAGAAATACGGTCAGCCTACATGTCATGGGACACTTGGATGCATGTGTTAGGACAAATTGGTTGCCAAGGCAGTAACCTCATTCAGTTCCTGAAAGAAGTTACCTCACCTCACTTTTTTGTTGATGGCACTTTCTGAACTTGGCATCCAGGAAGCCAGGCACCTAGAGCCTGTCTCAGTCCCAGACCTAGTGGTCTCACTTGTTTGATATAATAAGGACAGAGTCAGTCTTTTTTGGTATCTACTGATGTGAGAATGGACAAATGACAGGAAAGCTCTTAAGAGGGGCCTTTCCTGAGAAAGAAGGCAGTGGCTAACTGCTGGCTCCTGACAACTTCACAGAATTGGCCATGGACACCAGATGTGAGATAGGAGAGGCCATTTCGGGGGAACATAGTATGGCCTATCAGTCAGAGGACACTCCGGATAGTCACAAACCTACTTGGAGGAAGGAGGTGCTTATCTGGCTGGGGGTGTGGGTTTGTGGTTTTTTTCTCATGCTCTGAGAATATGTCTGAAAGGCGGTTTGTTTGGTTTGGAGTAAAGTGTTTCCAGAAAGTCGTATGAAAAGGCGAGTGTTTCTATGTCTGTGTATCTCACTGTGTCAGTGGTTGTAGACATTAGCAAAGAGAATGCATCAATGGATGAGTCTTGTCTAGTAGAAAGCTTCCCAGCATTCATCCTTCCCAATTTATGAGTGGACTGCGGCTTGCCTTATGGATCGGCAACACCTGCTATCTTCCTAAGTTACTGTTTGCTTCCTGAATTCTGGCCACTCTCCAGAATAGGCTCATGGTTTTGTGTCCAAGATATGTACCACCTCCAAGCTCTGTGACACGGCCATGTATTGGTTAAATGAAGGGCATGGCGAGCATCTCAGAAAACTCAGATATCAGTGTGACCAGTAAAGACTCAGTGGAGAAACCATGCTTTGGGCCTTTTCCTTACCTAATGTTCTGTTGCCCTGAATGTCAGGAAAGTCTTTGCCTCAGGCCACCCTTTTTGAAGCCTGAAGAAAAGTTTTCAACTGCAAATGAAGGGGCATCAACTGTGGCTCTTTGCTTAATTGCTTTGGAAAGGGATATGTCTTAATCAGCCTCTTGGCCTTGTGTAATTCTGTGGCTTAGATTCTCTGCACCTGATGGATCTAAAGAGAGATCCCATGTATGCATCCAAAAGCAAAATGTCCAAAAGAGCAATCATTGTCATTGTGGATGAAGTCTCTCTCCTTCCTTGGTAAGGTTCCTGACCTCCATTAAGTGAGAATAGGCCTCCTTTGGGTCAAATAAGTTCTTCAAAGCCCTGCAGATTCTAGCCCATAGGTGATTGGGTTTTCTCATGACTCCAATTCACATGAAGAATCTAAATCCCACCATCAGTAGGCCTCAAATTTAAGAAGCAGAGCAAAATAAACGGCAGGCCTATTTGATCACTCTTAGTTCACAGGAAGGGTGTCCAGGCCACCCTGACTTTAGGCAAATGAGGGGCAAGGAAGCTTATTTTGTACACTGTCTTTGGCTGCACCCCTCACGGAAACCTCCAGCCAGAGGTTATGATGAGTGTCTGTATGGAAGAAAATGAGGGCCATGTGGGAGTGTTTTGGTTTTAATTGTAGTCATTTTTGTGCGGTTAGTAGAGATTACATGGTCCACCTTGGCTTGAACTTTGGTGGGATTCTGCATAAAGACTGAGTTCTCGTACTGAACTCAGAGAAGTATTGCCATGAATAGTGTTGGAATTTTAGGAGGCCACGCATGAGAGTCGCCCTTGGAAACTGAGATCTAGGCCCAGGGTAGTTATTCACAGAGCACTGGAAATCTCAGCCAGGATATCACATGATTTTGTTTGAAAAACTTGGCAACCATTGTTGAGAGTCAAAACACACATGGACCTCACATTGTAGACCTCAATGTTCCTGGATTCATGTGACCTTTTCGCCACTCTTTGGGAAGTCTTTCCTGTGAGAGATCTCCAGATATTTCATTGAAATGAGCTTCCTCACCAT
Source organism: Callospermophilus lateralis (assembly GCF_048772815.1). Classification (NCBI taxonomy): domain Eukaryota; kingdom Metazoa; phylum Chordata; class Mammalia; order Rodentia; family Sciuridae; genus Callospermophilus; species Callospermophilus lateralis. The sequence goes on from NW_027512425.1 coordinate 415,954, forward strand.
TTAATAGTTCCAGAATACCTCCAACTTCATCCTTGAAAAATGGCTAGGTCAATATATCATGAAATTTTTAAAATTCCCATGACAAGTTGGCACTGGAGATTCTTTGGATATCCTGTGGCCAATCATAAGAATAACATCAGTGCCTTGATTGACTGGTTTTCATAAAAATTGTGCAGAACAGTGATGCCAGGAAGTTGGAGCCTGCTGAGGAGTGGGCCTAGAGCATTGGTGGGCAGGTGTGTGATAAAACATCTGCGGTGTGGTCATGTGGATCTGCCTTTGGCTTCCAAATGGCTTGTGACTGATGTGGTGCAGCCAGCAGTCCCTTCAATGTAAAGGCATCTTGTTATATGCAGAGGTTTTAGGGAAATATTTAGAATCAGGTTGCTATGGTCAAGGGGGCAACTATGTGGGATATAAGCCTGTTAGGTGCATTCTCCTGCAGACCCTGACCCACCACACGTGATAGAACCCCCTCACGCACAGAGTAACAGTTGAATTCTTTGTATTTCGTGAAGCAAATACCAAAATCCCAGTGCAGCAGCAAGAAACACCACGAAAAGTGGAGAATGACCAAATAGCTTCACAGGCCCATGTGGATACACTTAGCCCCTCGTGTCCACAGTTTACCTACAAAGAGAGTATTCAGCACTGCTGACTCATGTTCAGGGAAAATAAGAAACCATGTCCTCCAGGTCACATAGATGAAGACGCTTATTTGATGGTCTCACTACAAACGAAGCTGAAGCTCCCGACAACAACATATATTTCAAGTGCCCACCCTCAGAGGCAGTTTCTCAAGAAGTCTTTACACCAGCAGAGCTCCATGTTTTTGGAATGATTACACTGTCCCTTACTTTTGGAATCTCCTCTACCTCCTCCAAGGTTGTGAACTCCTGAGCATATTCCATTCCAGATATTTATTCACATATTTTCTAACTCTTCTCTTCTAATTGTGTCTTACTCTGCGTGATTGTAATGTCAAGGCATTGTTCTGGATGAGAGTGGGAAGATTTTTGTGTACCACATATTTACATACACTTTGGATTCATTTTCCAATTTTCCTTTCAAAATACTGAATACCTCACACTAACACTTACCCTACTAGACTCTGACAACTAATCCTAATAAGATGGAGAAAAATAAACAAAAAAAATAGAAATACAAGCAGTTCAGAGAAGGCATGGTGTATAGTGGAATTGCCTTTTGCATTATTTAGGGTAGGAGTTATAAATCTAGTCAATTATTTGTTAAAATATTTCTCCATGTGTTTTAAAGTTAACAAATATGTGAATTCCTGTTTCCCTGTCTCTGTAGTCTATTCAGCACATGTATTTTTACATGCAATTATAGAATCTTACCTGATACCACACGTACATTTTTGTGAAGTGGCTGACTTGGCAGATACAAATTTTAAGAGATCACTCCTCCTAAACGCTTTAGAACTGAAAATTCAACCTATGCGTGAGCTTCCTAGTTGAACAACATTATACATAAATCCATGTTAAATAAAATAAATATTTTTGGATCTCTGGATGATATAAATTTCATGGTGAATTTCATATAGCATATATTATGCTATTTTTAATGTCTGTGTGTGTTCGTGTGTGTGTATGTATATATATATATATATATATATATATATATATATATATAGATATATAGATATATAGATATATATATTCTCCAGATTTTTCAAAATATGAAATATGTGTTTTATTATACACTCCCTTAACTCATTCATATTCAAGTATGTGGATTTATAATCAAATTTTCTCAAGAGTTTTCTCAAAATATTCATTCTCCTGATATACATATTTGTTTCTTAGTACTGAAAACTAACTTTAGTGAATGGTGCATACAAATCCTAATATTTCTACAGTAACTGACCTAGTTTAACATCAACGCAAGTAGATTCCTATGGGACATGATGTGTATTTGGATGTTCATTTTATTCAACACTGGTACATTACTATTTCTTCAATTTATTCACATCATGGGATATATATTTCATCCACAAGTTCGCAAGTTTATAGGCATTTGTTTCACTTTCAATCATTTTCTTCTTCAGATCACATGTATTCCTCCATGTTTCTTGACTGGTCTTTTTATGAGACTTCTTTCCAAACACATTAATTTAGATTTCTATGATCACTTTTGAAGCAATACTCACACACCTTTCATGATAATCATAACCCTAATATTACATATAGATGTATTACTGGTTGGAATGAATGGTATTATATCAATACAAGATTTCTTATAATATTTCATATATTAATTCAATCCATTATTTAAAGTGGGAACAGTTAAATTATTTATTCAAAATGTGGTCTATTCATGCATTATGTCTATATTCATGGACACAGGGTACACCTCTTTGTACCCCCAATAGTAATTTATAGGTCTTGAAAACATTACTTCCAGAAATGCTTGAAGAAATGCTCATGTCATCTGATCCACATATACATTCTATGACAGTAATATTCTGGACAAAAAATGCAAAGGTCACACTTATGCTTGTACCAAAGCCTAAAATGAAAGTGAACATGGATTACTAAAAGCATCCATGTCCAGGTTTCCTAATGCTCTCAAATGTCAATCCTAATGGTCACTGCATATTTGTTTCTTCTTAAGATTATATATTCAAACTCAACAGTGTACAAAATGTCTAATCCTATCACCCACTTTATACTTTGCATGATTTTGTAAAGTCTCTATTATTATCTGCTTTTCTACATATTTTTCAAAGTTCATCATTGTGACTGAATTTTCATATGTGCTGACATTTACATTCACTCTCTAACTGAAACCCTATTGCTAAAGAAATTTCCGTCCAAATCCTGTACTCACTCTTCTTCCTAAACCTACCGACTATCTACCTAATCGTACCGACTATCCCTTTTTGACTGGATGTTCTCTTCCTCATTCAGTCATCCAATGTACAAGGTCCTATGCCATTGTAAATGGATTTATCTGAGACATCTGTGCAGAACCTAATTCAACACTACGTATCCCAATCAAGGGCCCAATGCCCTTCTGGGCTTCAAATCCTAGATTTCTGTTTTCATACATATATTTTACCAATATAATTTAATAAATATCGCAGGTTCCCAATACCATTATTCATCGCGCAGAATGATTCCTAACCGAAATCGAACCTGTTATTACCCTAACCATCATCGCCTGGAGGTCATTCCTCAAAAAAAGGAAAAACCAACAAATAAATGAGCTCACACTTCATCTCAAAGCCCTAGAAAGGATGAACAAAACAACAGCAAATGCAGCAGAAGGCAAGAAATAATTAAAATCAGAGCGGAAATCAACAAAATTGAAACAAAAGAAACTATTGAAAAAATCAACAAAACTAAAAGTTGGTTCATCGAAAAAATAAACAAGATTGACCGACCCTTAGCCATGCTAACGAAGAGGAGAGAGAACTCAAATTACTAACATACAGGATGAAAAAGGCAATATCACAACAGCTGCTACAGAAATTCAGAAGACAATTAGAAATTATTTTGAAAACCTATATTCCAATAAAATAGAAGATAGTGAAGACATCGATAAATTTCTTAAGACATATGATTTGCCCAGACTGAGTCAGGAGGATACACACAATTTGAACAGACCAATACCAATGGATGAAATTGAAGAAGCAATCAAGAGACTACCCACCAAGAAAAGCCCGGGACCGGATGGGTATACAGCGGAGTTTTACAAAACTTTTAAAGAAGAATTAATACCAATACTTTTCAAGTTATTTCAGAAAATAGAAAAAGAGGGAGCTCTTCCAAATTCATTCTATGACCCCAACATCACATTGATTCCGAAACCAGACAAAGACACATCAAAGAAGGAAAACTTCAGAACAATAACCCTGATGAACCTAGATGCAAAAATCCTCAATAAAATTCTGGCGAATCGGATACAAAGGCACATCAAAAAAATTGTGCTCCATGATCAAGTAGGATTCATCCCTGGGATGCAAGGATGGTTCAATATACGGAAATCAATAAATGTTATTCACCACATCAATAGACTTAAAGATAAGAACCATATGATCATCTCGATAGATGCAGAAAAAGCATTCGACAAGTACAGCATCCCTTGATGTTCGAAACATTAGAAAAACTAGGGATAACAGGAAATTACCTTGACATTGTAAAAGCTATCTATGCTAAGCCTCAGGCTAGCATCATTCTGATTGGTGAAAAATTGAAGGCATTCCCTCTAAAATCTGGAACAAGACAGGGATGCCCTCTATCACCACTTCTATTCAATATCGTTCTCGAAACACTGGCCAGAGCAATTAGACAGACGAAAGAAATTAAAGGCATAAAAATTGGAAAAGAAGAACTTAAATTATCATTATTTGCGGATGACATGATTTTATACATAGAAGACCAAAAAGGGTCTACAAAAAAACTACTAGAACTAATAAATGAATTCAGCAAAGTAGCAGGATATAAAATCAACACGCATAAATCAAAGGCATTCTTGTATATCAGCAACAAAACTTCTGAAATGGAAATGAGGAAAACCACTCCATTCACAATATCCTCAAAAAAAATAAAATACTTGGGAATCAACCTAACAAAAGAAGTGAAAGATTTATACAATGAAAACTACAGAACCCTAAAGAGAGAAGTAGAAGAAGATCTTAGAAGATGGAAAAATATACCCTGTTCATGGATAGGCAGAACTAACATCATCAAAATGGCGATATTATCAAAAGTTCTATATAGGTTTAATGCAATGCCAATCAAAATCCCAAAGGCATTGCTTGTAGAAATAGATAAAGCAATCATGGAATTCATATGGAAAAATAAAAGACCCAGAATAGCAAAAGCAATTCTAAGCAGAAAGTGCGAATCAGGCGGTATAGCGATACCGGATTCCAAACAATATTACAGAGCAATAGTAACAAAGACAGCATGGTACTGGTACCAAAACAGGCGGGTGGACCAATGGTACAGAATAGAGGACACAGAGACCAATCCACAAAGTTACAACTATCTTACATTTGATAAAGGGGCTAAAAGCATGCAATGGAGGAAGGATAGCATCTTCAACAAATGGTGTTGGGAAAACTGGAAATCCATATGCAACAAAATGAAACTGAACCCCCTCCTCTCACCATGCACAAAAGTTAACTCAAAATGGATCAAAGACCTTGATATCAAATCAGAGACTCTGCGTCTGATAGAAGAAAAAGTTGGCTACGATCTACATATAGTGGGGTCGGGCTCCAAATTCCTTCATAGGACACCCATAGCACAGGAGTTAATAGCAAGAATCAACAAATGGGACTTACTTAAACTAAAAAGTTTTTTCACAGCAAAAGAAACAATAAGAGAAGTAAATAGGGAGCCTACATCACGGGAACAAATATTTACTCCTCACACGTCAGATAGAGCCCCAATATCCAGAATATACAAAGAACTTAAAAAATTAGACAATAAGATAACAAATAACCCAATCAACAAATGGGCCAAGGACCTGAACAGAAACTTCTCCGAGGAGGACATACAATCAATCAACAGGTACATGAAAAAATGCTCATCATCTCTAGCAGTCAGAGAAATGCAAATCAAAACCACCCTAACATACCATCTCACTCCAGTAAGATTGGCAGCCATTATGAAGTCAAACAACAACAAGTGCTGGCGAGGATGTGGGGAAAAGGGTTCTCTTGTACATTGCTGGTGGGGCTGCAAATTGGTGCGGCCAATTTGGAAAGCAGTATGGAGATTCCTGGGAAAGCTGGGAATGGAACCACCATTTGACCCAGCTATTGCCCTTCTCGGACTATTCCCTGAAGACCTTAAAAGAGCGTATTACAGGGATACTGCCACATCGATGTTCATAGCAGCACAATTTACAATAGCTAGATTGTGGAACCAACCCAGATGCCCTTCAATGGATGAATGGATTAAAAAATGTGGCATCTATACACCATGGAGTATTACGCAGCACTAAAAAATGACAAAATCTTGGAATTTGCAGGGAAATGGATGGCACTAGAGCAGATTATGCTTAGTGAAGCTAGCCAATCCCTAAAAAACAAATACCAAATGTCTTCTTTGATATAATGAGAGCAACTAAGAATAAAGCAGGGAGGAAGAGCAGGAAGAAATGATTAACATTAAACAAAGACATGAGGTGGGAGGGAAAGGGAGAGAAAAGGGGAATTGCATGGAAACGGAGGGAGATCCTCATTGTTATACTAAATTACATATAAGAGGTTGTAAGTGGAATGGGAAAAAAACAAGGTGAGAAATGAATTACAGTAGAAGGGGTAGAGAGAGAAGATGGGAGGGGAGGGGAGGGGGGATAGTAGAGGATAGAAAAGGTAGCAGAATACAACAGTTACTAGTATGGTATGATGTAAAAATTTGGATGTGTAACCCATGTGATTCTGCAATCTGTACTTGGATAAAAAAGGGAGTCCAAAACTCACTTGAAGCTAATGTATGCTAATGTATGAAATATGATATGTCAAGAGCTTTGTAGGGTTTTGAACAACCAATAAAAAAAAAAGAAATTTCCGTCCAAATCCTGTACTCACTCTTCTTCCTAAACCTACCGACTATCTACCTAATCGTACCGACTATCCCTTTTTGACTGGATGTTCTCTTCCTCATTCAATCATCCAATGTACAAGGTCCTATGCCATTGTAAATGGATTTATCTGAGACAACTGTGCAGAACCTAATTCAACACTACGTATCCCAATCAAGGGCCCAATGCCCTTCTGGGCTTCAAATCCTAGATTTCTGTTTTCATACATATATTTTAATAAAATATAATTTAATAAATATCGCAGGTTCCCAATACCATTATTCATCGCGCAGAATGATTCCTAACCCAAATCGAACCTGTTATTACACTAACCATACACTGTTCCCTCAATCTAACTTTACAGAAAAGCAGGGACAGAGTTGGTCTTACAATACAGGAGTGTAGGGAAACTTCCACCTGCTGAGAACCTCGAAGGTCCATGCAGAAATGATCCATGGAGAATATGTAGGCAGCTATGAAGGACCTGAGGGAGGAAAAGTCAACTTCCATGGTAAACAACCTGGTCAGGATGAAGGGATGTGTCTGAATCAGCCTCTTTCATCTTAATGTAGAGAAGATGGACCAAACCAGACCTGTGTGGAGAGCTGTTCCCGGGTGCCAATGGTTGATATACCATTCTAACTTGTGAAAATGTCAGAGCGAGTAGGTGCATCCTCCATCTCATGGGACCCTTAGAAGCAACTTTTAGGACAAAGTTGTTGCCAAGGCAGTGACCTCATTTAGTTCCTGAAGGAAGTGACCTCTCCTCACTTCCTTGGTGATGGAACTCTCTGAACTTGGGATACAGGAAGTCAGGCACCCAGAGCCAGTCCCAGTTCATGTCCCAGTGGTCAAACTTGTTTGGATTTTAGAAGGACAGAGACAGTCTTTCTTGGTACCTAGTGATGTGAGGATGGCCTAATGCCAGAAAGGTCTGAGGAGGGGCCTTTCCTGAGAAAGAAGGTAGTGGATCACCGCTGGCTCCTAACAGCTTCACAGAGTTGGACACGGAGACCAGATCTGAGAGAGAACAGCCCATTATGGGGGAATATATTATGGCCCACCAGTCAAAGGACACTCCATATTTTCACAGACCTACTTGGGGTTCTGTGTGGGTGTGGGTGTGGGTGTGGGTTTGTGGTTTTGTCTCATGTTCTGAGAATAGGTAGGAAAGTCGTTTTGTTTGGTTTGGTGTGAATTGTTTCTAGTATGTCTTTTGACAAGGCGAGTGTTTCTATGTCTGTGTATCCCACTGTGTCCGTGGTTGTAGACATTAGAAAAGAGAGCGCATCAATACATATGTCCTATCTAGTAGAAATCTTACCAGCGTTCATCCTGTCCTATTTATGAATGGTCTACGGCTTGCCATATGGATCGGCCACTCCTAAAATCTTCCTAAGATCCTATTTTCTTTCTGAATTTTGGCCAAACTCCAGAATAGGCTCATGGTTTTGTGTCCAAGATATGTACCACCTTTAAGCTCTGTGACATGGCCATGTACTGGATAGCTGAAGGCAATGGTGAGCATCTCAGAAAACTCAGATATCAGTGTGATCAGGAAAGTCTCAATGGAGAAACCCTGCTTTGGGCCTTTTGCTTACCTATTGTACTATTGCCCTTAATGTCAGGAAAGTCTTTGCCTCAGGCCATCCCTTTGTGAAGACTGAAGAGTTTTCAAATGGAAATGAATGGGCATCACCTTTGGCTCTTTGCTTAATTGCTTTGGAAAGGGATGTGTCTGAATCAGCTTCTTGGCCCTGTGTGAGGTTGTGGCTTAGATTCTCAGCACCTAATGGATCTAAAAAAATCCCATGTGTGCATCCAAAACCAAAATACCCATAAGAGCAGTCATTGTGGATGAAGTCTCTCACCTTCCTCTGTAAGGTTCCTGACCTCCATCTTTGAGAATAGGGATCCTTTGGGTCAAATGAGTTCTTCAAATCACTACAGAGGCTAGGCCATAGGTGCTTGGGTTTTCTCATGACCCCAATTAACATGAGGAATCTAAACCCCACAGTAATTAGGCCAAAAAATGGAGAATCAGAGCAGTATTAAGGGCAGGCCTCTTTGATCACTTCTGGTTCACAGGAAGGGTCTCCCTGCCACACTGACTTTAAGCAAATGGGGGAAAGGGACCTTATTTTGGATACTGTCTTTGGCTTTGGCCCTCATGGAAACCTACAGCCTGAGGTTATGATTAGTGTCTATATGGAAGAAGATGAGGGCCATGTGGGAGTGTTTTGGTTTTAATAGTGGTCATTTTTGTGGCCGTTGGAAGAGATGACTGGGTCCACCTGGGCTTGAACACTGGTGTGATTCCCCTTAGAAACTGAGTTATGGAACTGACCTCAAAGAAGTATTGCCATGTATTGTGTTGGGATGTTAGGAGGCCACGCATCAGAGTCGCCCTTGGAAACTGAGATCAAGGCCCAGGGTGGCTTTCCACAGAGCACTGGGAATCTCAGGAAGGATATCACATGATTTTATTTTTAAAGAATTGGCAGCCATAGTTGCAAGTCAAAGCACAAAAGGATCACACATTGTAGACCTCAAATGCCTGGTTTAATGTGACCTTTTATCCTGTCGTTGGGAATCATTGCCTGTTAGAATTCTCCAGAGATTTCATTGAAATAAGCTTCCTCTCCATTTCATGGTTCCTGAATGAATTAAACCCCACAGTGCCTCAAACTTCATCCTTGAAAAAAGGCTAGATAAATACCATTAAATTTTTGAAATTCCCATGAACAGGTGTAACTGGAGAACCTTTGGATGTCTTATAGATGATCATGAGTGTACCAGACAATGCCTTGATTGACTGGGTTTCATGAAAATCATGTAGAACAGAGATGCCAGTAATTTGGAGCCCGATGAGTAGTCGGCCTAGAGCAGTGGAGTGTAGGTGTTTGTTAAAACATCTGTGATGGGGTCATGTGGATCTGCCATTGGCTTCCAAATTGTTTGTGACTGACATGGTGCAGCCCCCATACCCTTGTATGTAAAGGCATCTTGTTATACGGAGAGGTTTCAGGGCAATGTTTAGAATCAGATTGCTATTTTCAAGGGGGTAAGCTATGTGGGATAGAAGCCTGGTTGGTGCACTCTCCTGCAGACCCTTAACCAACACACGTGACAGAACTCCCTCTAGCACTCTGTCCTAGTTGACCTCTTCGTATTTCGTGAAGCAAATACCAAACTCCCAATGCAGCTGCAAGAAACACCATGAAAAGTAGAGGAAGACCAAATGGCTTCAAAGTCCACACTGGGAGACACTTTTCCCCCAAATGGCAACAAATTACCTACAAAGAGAGAATTCAGCCCTGCTGCCTCATGTTTATTGGAAAATAAGAAACCATGTGCTCCAGGTCACACAGATGCAGACCCAGATTTGATGGTCTCACTACAAAGGAAGTTAAAACTCCTGACAACAACATATATTTCAAGTGCCCAACCTCAGAGGCAGTTTCTCAAGAAGTCTTTAGGCCAACAGAGCTCCATGTTTGTGGAGTTTTTACCATGTACCTTACTTTTCGAAACACCTCTACCACCACCAAGGTTGTTAACTACTGAGAATTTTCCATTTCAGATGTGTATTCACAGATTTTCAAACTCTTCTTCTCTTATTGTGTCTTACTTGGGGTGAAGGTAATGTCAAGGCATTGTTCTGAATGAGAGTGGGAAGACTTTTGGGTAGCACATATTTGCATAAAGATTGGATTCATTTTCCAATTTTCTATTCGAAATACTGAATCCCTGACTGTCAGAGGTAGAAGGAATTCTATTCTCCTTCAAAGAATAGCCTGACACTTACAAGAAACAGCCACCAGGAGACATCCTGTCTGAGAGACATCCTGTATCCATCTGTCTCCCTGAGACATCCTGCGGCTATCTGTCTTTCTGAAACTTCCTGAGGTTATCTCACCTTGTGAAGACATCTAGGAACTGCCGATAAGAGAGATTTCCCACATCCAGCATACAAATACCCCTGTGTGAACAATAAAAGTTTGCAGCTTGATCAGAACTCCTGTCTTGCTGTCATCTCTCGTGTCTCTTGTCCCTTCATTCCTCCCTATCTAGGTTCGCTGCCCACGTTGATGTGTCCTGCCGGCTGGGACATCTGGCGCCCACCGACTGGGGCTTGAGCTTTTGATTGAGAGGGACCCCGTCCTCCTGGAAGATTTGGTCAAGCGGAGCTTGCAATAACTGCAGAAGACACCACCGAGAGACAGATCCAGGAGGAGCGTGGGGATGACGCACGGTGATTGACCCACTATGGGACAAGCAGTTTCGTCACATGATTTGTTTTTGTCAGGCTACAAGGAGTCCTTGCAGACATGGGGGCGCGTGTTTAGAAAAAAGACTTATTTTTTTTTTTTTCATACATAAGAGAGCAGTGTCCATGGTTTCCTCTTGAAAGGACCATTGATGGTAAAAGATGGCTTGGAGTAGGAGACTGTTTAAAAGATTATTATGAATCCTTTGGCCCAGAAAAAGTGCCTGTTCCCACCTTTTCTTACTGGAACTTAATGAAATTCTTAAAAGTTCACCCTTTGACAATGGTACCTTAAAACTTGTCGAGGTTGGGGAAGAGGCTATGCAAATACTTTTCATATCCCCTCGGCATGCCCATCAGTTAGTATAGACATAGACCCTTCTCAGGCTCCCCAGGACCATGGGAACCTTCCTGGTCCCCCTCAAAATACCACCCTAATGATTAAGGCTCCAATGGTTACCAACTGCCTTTATCCAGTTTTAAATTCCGGAGACTCATTGACCCCTGTAGAGGAGGCTACCTTGGAGAAGGAAGCAGCTCGCTACCATTCAGAAGACCCTGCACCTCTCAAGACCCTGCCACAGCCTATAGGACTTACACATCCAACCCCTCCTATATCCCTCCTGCCTTTTGTGCTCTGGCCCTTCAGGGTACAAATGCCGCCCCCAGATATTTTTTCCCCACTTCCCTTGCCTAAACTGGCTCCTTTGTGAGCATCTTTCCAACATAGACAGGAACAGATCCAACCTTTAAAAGAATTAAGATCCCTTCACTCTGAGCTCTGTTCATTAGCCTTAGGTATGGAGTCAAAGTAACTGGCCTACAGTGGTCTAATACAAAGGCGAAGCCACTCCATCAACCTGTGCTCGCCTTCCCAGTCACCACCAGTCAGATAGATAAGACTGCCCAGGCTGAGGTCAAAGACTTAGACGAGGATCAAGAGGAGGAAGCAGAGAAATGGAATAAGCAGATCAGGACTCAGAGGATGAGGAGTTCAGCCCTAGGCAGGCAGGAACCCAGAGTCTACAAAAAATTAAGCCTGCATTTTCCTGAAAAACTTAAAAAGGCTTGTGCTCACTATGGCCCCTTTGCACCCTACATGTTGGCTTTATTAGAAAGCCACAGCACACAATGACTTACTCCCAATGATTGGAAATTTTTAGACCAAGCTACCCTCAGTGCCAGAGACTTTCTGTTATGGAATGCAGATTTCAAAGAGCACTGTCGGGAAACTGCTCAAAAAATTTTAACTAAGGCCTCCTCTAAGTCCGGGACTTATGTTAAGCTAGTGGGCAATGAGCCTTTTGACACTAAAACTAAACAGGCACATTATCCTGCTGGACTTTTGATGCAGATTCAGATGGCTGGCTTACATGCTTGGAGACACCTCCCTCAAAAGCCTCGGCTACCACTTCCCTGGCAAAAATTCGACAAGGGCCTGACGAGCCTTATAGCGACTTTGTTCCCAGGCTTAACCTAGCTGTGGAATGCTTGCTTGGACCAAGTGAAAACAAAAGCTCTTTTGTAAAACATCTTGCCTTTGAAAACGCCAAACCGGCATGTCAGGATGTTCTTCAACCACATAAGGATAAAGGGAAACTTTCTGACTTTATTAGACTCTATGCAGGGGTAGGTGCAGCTCATGCCATGGGTCTTGCCCTAGGTGCCACCTTTACCAAGACCTTTCACAATCCTGGCTCACGTACTTGCTTTACTTGTAAACAACCTGGCCATTTTGCACGCAAGTGTCCGACAGGCAAAGAAAGCCTAGGAATAGCATCTCCTTCAACTGGGGCTATACCGCCCCAAGCTACACTTTGCCCTAGATGTGGTAAAGGTCATCACTGGGCCAGTGAGTGTAGATCTAAGACAAATGCCCTCAGACAGCCTATTTTTTCCTGCTTCTTGGGAAACTCCCTGCGGGGCCAGCCCCGGGCCACGACATCCCCCAGGACAAAACCAGGGGCAATAAGATTTTTTCCCTTCCAAACTCCCAACCTACCTCAAAATTCTTCTCCACAATTGCTTCCCTCCAACTAGCCACTCCAGGCAGCGCAGGATTGGACATCTGTGCCACCACTGAAACTATATTAGACTCAATGCAAGGGCCCCAGATAATACCCACTGGAATTATGGGTCCCCCTCCATCTCATATCTGTGCCCTTATTTTTGGAAGAGCCTCTACTAACTTACATGGTGTTCAGGTCTTCCATGGCATTAATTATAATGACTTCACTGGAGAAAAAAAATACTGGCCACAGCTATTAATGGAGTTTTGGCCATCCCAGCAGGAACAAGTCTTGCACAATTAATACTCCTTCCCTTGAATCCAGGAGGCACTTAACCACCCAAACCTACCGCGGGGGACTGCCTACTTGGGCTGCTCTGATGTAAATTGGGTTCAACCCGTTTCTCAAAATAGACCCACCATTTCCTTACTTATTGAAGGAAAGGAATTCCAAGGAATTCTAGATACTGGAGCTGATGCCACAATTATTTCTCAAAAATATTGGTCATCAGCTTGGACCCTCACCCCATCCTTGACTGACCTTAAAGGGATAGGACAGTCAAAAAATCCTTTGGTCAGCTCTACGGCTCTTAGCTGGACTGATAAAGAGGGTAATACGGGAATTGTCACTCCTTTCATTGTTCCTGACCTCCCTGTTAACCTATGGGCCCGAGATATTTTGAGTCAAATGGAAGTTATTCAAGCCAGTCCCAATTCCATGGTGACTCATCAAATGCTTCGTATTTATTTTGTCCCTGGTATAGGCCTTGGGAGACTGAGACAAGGACTGGTTGAGCCAATAAAACCCATACAAAAAAGAAATACATATGGACTTGGGTATTCAGATTTTTAGTGTCAGTCTCTGACTCTCCTGTACCCCATGGAGATAAAATTATTTGGGAGACTCAGACTCTTGTGTGGTTGGATCAATGGTCCCTTACCCAAGAAAATTTGGAGGCTGCCTCCATGTTAGTGCAGGAACAGCTGGCAGCCGGCCATGTAGAGCCCTCAACCTCACCATCGAATACTCCAATTTTTGTTATCAAGTAAAATTTAGGCAAGTGGTGCCTTTTACAATATTTGTGTGCCATTAATAAACCTATGTGCCGAATAAGAGCACTACAGCCAGGCATTCCCACACCAGTGGCTATTCCCAAAAACTATTGTAAATTGATTATTGACTTAAAAGATTGTTGTTTTTTTTTTTTAACCATTCCTTTACATCCTGAGGATAGACACTATTTTGCCTTTAGTCTCCCTCACCTTAATTTTCAGGGCTCTATGCAGAGATTTCAATGGAAGGTTCTTCCCCAAGGTATGGCCAACAGCCCTAGTCTTTGCCAAAAATATGTTGCTCAAGCAGTAGACCCTGTGAGAGAGCTATGGCCACAAATTTATATTTTACATTATATGGATGATTTGTAATTGCTGCACCTAATAACCATGACCTTAATAATTGTTACTTGGACCTTTACAAAATCCTCACTACCTTGGGACTACAGATAGCTCCTAATAAGGTTAAAACACAGGACTGTTATACCTATTTGGTCCTTAAACTTCAAGATAATCAGATCCAAATTCCTAAGATACAACTATGGGTGGACCATCTTCACACCCTTAATGATTTTCAAAAATTACTGGGGAATATTCAATGGCTAAAAACATATTTAAAATTACCCACTTGTATACTTTTGTCCCTTAATGATATTTTTGAGAGGTGATTCCCACCCCTCCTCCCCTCAAAAGCTTACTCCCGAGGCATGACAGGCATTAAACCAAGTCACAGAAGCCATTGCCAAACAGTTTTTTACAGAACATTCTTATAACCTTCCTCTGGTTCTGGTTATTTTACACACTCCTCATACACCCACAGGAATATTTCGGCAGCGAAATACACATTTTAGAAATAAAGGCTGCCTTTGCTTTGGGTCCATTTACCCACCACATTCTCCAAGGTAATTACTGTTTTTCTTGCTCAGGTAGCTTCTATTATTTTTAAATGTCGTTTGCTATCTCGACAACATTTTGGCAAAGACCATGATAATATTTTAATTTCATATACTAAAGACCAAACCCAATTTTTACTACAGACAGAGAATGAATGGCGTATTGCCTTATTAGGCTTTTTGGGAACAATTGATAACCACCTCCCCAATGACCCCCTTTTATATTTTGTCCAGTTACATCCATTTATTTTTGCCAAAATTACTCAAAAGGCTCCCATTCCTCAAGTCCTTACTGTCTTTACAGACGGTTCCAGTAATGGCCGAGCAGTCTTTGTTGTCAATAACCAACCTAACACCTTTGATACTGTCTATCATTCAGCACAGTTTGTGGAATTGTTTGCCATAACACAAGTTTTTAAAACATTTCTTGATAATCCTGTTTAATATTTATACATACAGTGCCTACATTGCTCATTCTGTGCCCCTGCTTCAGATTTCACCCACCATTAAGGCTTCTTCCAATGTGGCCCATCGGTTTCACCAGCTTCAGAAGCTAATTCAGGCCAGACAACACCCATTTTTCTTAGACACATCAGGGCACACTCTGATCTTCCCAGCCCTCTAACACAAGGTAATGCCAAAGCTGATGCAGCAACTCGTTTCATCTTTTCAATTTTTGTTGGCTCCATTCAAAAGGCCACGGATTTACACAATCTTCACCATCTAAATTCCCAGAACCTTCGATAACTATGTAAAATTACCAGGCAACAGGCACGAGAAATAGTAAAAGCATGCCCTGGTTGCCCTGTCTCCCTCCCCATTCAACACTTGGGAGTTAACCCCCGAAGATTACTGTCCAATCAGTTTTGGCAAATGGATGTTACTCATTTTTCTGAATTTGGAAAAACCAAATATATACACGTTTCTGTAGATACCTTCAGCGGCCTTATTTTTGCATCACCATATTCTGGAGAGGCTATCAAAGATGTCCTTTCTCATCTTGTTTCAGTGTTTTCCGTAATGGGTAAACCAATACATATTAAAAAAAAGATAATTGTCCTGCATATACCAGTGCCAAGTTTAAACAGTTTTGTGCTTCCTCGCAAATTTGTCATACTACTGGAATTCCATACAAGCCTCAGGCATTGTGGAACGTGCCCACCTTACCTAAAGACTTGGCTAACCCGCTTTAATGCTTCTGCATTTGTATTTACCACTCACAGGCATCGCCTTAATCATGCATTATTTGCCCTTATTTTTCTTTCCCTAGACAATGAAGGCCATTCGGCTGCCGACTGACACTGGCAATCCTCGTCAAATTCTGTTCGCCCACCTGTTATGTGGCACAATCCCCTTACAAATAAATGGAAAGGCCCAGGTCCTGTCCTCATCTGTGGACGAGGCTCAGCTTGTGTTTTGGACCAAGAGCAAGCAGCCCCAAGATGGTTACCAGAACGCCTGGTTAAACAGGTTAATGGCTTACCTCAACACGGGGATGGAGGCCCTCACCCTGAGGACAAATTTTCCTCTTTTTCAGATGCAGCCAACAATCTGTGTGAGGATCCTACTTAAGGCACTTCTGCTGAACAGGATTGTACACGGAGGCTTTGGCCCTCCACCTACCAACATCATGGAGTACCTTTTTGGCCCTCCCTGTGAATGCAAGGGAGGATCTTGGACTCAGGCTCCCACTAGTTTTACCCAGACTGCTGACTGCGTGACTAAGGTGGCTTACCTCCGGGCCGAGGTTGACCATAAACGCAGAGGAGTTCATCAGCCTAAATTGGTATGTGTTAACAAGCCAAAGATTATTCCCCCTAGTACAAGTAATGCTCTCTCAAATTGTTCTGCAACTTGAACGCATACCCAAGCGATGCATGCCACTTGTTATGCGTCGGCCTCAATTTGTGTCAACAAGAAGGGAGAACAATTTTTTGAAGCCTCCCTAACTAAAACTCATGCAGCAGAAGGGACCACTATTCATTATACCCCCGTTCTTTTTGACCGGGGAGGAGAAGGCAAATACACCAAGCTACAGTCAGCTGGGTGCCAAGGCCCTGTTGGTAAACCCCCCTTCTGCCCCATTAAGGCACCTACAGGGGTCGCTGATGGTGGAGGATTCCCTTATGCTGTCAAGCATCCTCAGATAATCAAACTTTTGAAACCCCAAATCCCTGAGCTCACATATCATCTCTTAATATAGCCAAAATGCCAGCTCCCCGGTTTAGATAAAAATATATTAGATATTTTGGAAACTACCTTCTCCTTGCTTAATAATTCCAACCCCACCTTTGCTGGTGATTGCTGGCTCTCCATGACAACAGGGGCAATCATGCCTATGGCAGTTCCTATTAATTCTATCATAGACGATGATAATACATGCCAACCCAGATTTCCTTTTAAAGTACAGTCTATAGGCACTTTTACAATATGTCTTTTAGGCGCGATGCAAAATAATAACTATGATATTGATGTTGGAGTTCCTTCCTTTGGAAATTGCTCAACAGTACAAAACTATTCCTCACCCACCCCATCTCTTTGTCCCTCCAATGGCACAGTTTTTATGTGTGG
Organism: Callospermophilus lateralis; assembly: GCF_048772815.1. NCBI lineage: Eukaryota > Metazoa > Chordata > Mammalia > Rodentia > Sciuridae > Callospermophilus > Callospermophilus lateralis. The sequence goes on from NW_027512425.1 coordinate 433,313, forward strand.
AGGAAACTCGGCCTTCCTGAGGCTTCCATCGAATTGGACCGTTGGCTGTGTTCTTGCCTTATTACTCCCTGATATAACTATTGTCCCAGGAGACAAAACTCTATGCATTCCTAGTCTAGACACCTTAGTCAAAAGACACAGGCGGGCAATACAGGCCTTACCACTCTTTGCCAGCCTTGGAATAACAGCTGCTGTGAACACAGGTACAGCTGGCTTAGGCATGGCTATACACTCTTAGCGTCGCCTGTCTCAACAACTTATAAATGATGTAAAAACTCTATCAGGAACCATTAAAGATTTGCAGGACCTAGTAGACTCCCTGGCAGAAGTGTTCCTTCAAAACAGAGAAGGCTTAGATTTACTGACAGGTAACCAGGGAGGTATTTGCTTGGCCTTAGGTGCACGATGCTGCTTTAATGCCAATAAATCAGTCATAGTAGGCACTAAAATTAAGCAGCTTCAAGAAGATCTAGAAAAGAGACGAAGGGAACTTTTTTGAAAATTCCCTCTGGACTGGGTTTAATGGATTTCTACCCTACCTTCTTCCCCTATTAGGCCCTTTGTTGGGTTTACTTTTAATGGTGTCCATAGGACCCTGCATTATAAACAGGCTTGTACAATTTATTATAGAACAGATTAATATTTTGGCCTCTAAGCCCATACAGGTCCACTATCATCACCTGGAGATGGAAGACCATGCTGCCAACATTTAAAAGGATGTTCTACCCTTCTCACAGGCTTATTTCTTAAGTTTACATCCCCACAGATCTCTCTTTCTTACATTAAACTATAAGTAACAGCTCTGACCAACCATCTTCTGCCATTGCCATAATGGTTCGTCCTCCATGGGCCCCTTCACTTGGCTGGGGGATGCACTCATGGAGTGAGGACGTTAGGCCATAATAACGGAGGATGCAGGATGGACTGCAGGAGGATGGATCCACAGATACCAAAACAGAAGACCTCTTAGTGACACGCTCTGGTGCATGGCGGTCGGCATGCTTCCCTTTTAAAGCCGTCTCCTCCAAAAATATGCCAAGGCCACCACGAAATCTTGTAAACATGCTCTCTCGAATCAGGAGATATTCAAAGGCCTGCTAGAGAAACAGAGCCTCTATCACCCCCTAAAACATTGGCCGGTAAGGTATGGTCAAATATTTTATATAATAAAGGGGGAGAGGTCAGGGGCTAGAAGGAAGTTCTCCTTCAAAGTATAGCCTGACACTGAAAAGAAACAGCCCCCTGGGAGATATCCTGCCTGGGAGACATCCCGCAGCCATCTATCTCCCTGAGACATTCTGCAGCCATCTGTCTTCCAGCAACATCCTGAGGTTATCTCACTTTCTGAAGACATCCAGCAACTGCCGATAAGAGAGCTTTCCCATCCACAGCATATAAATTTCCATGTGAGAACAATAAAAGTTTGCAGCATGATCAGAATCCAGTCTTGCTGTAATCTCTCGTGTCTCTTGTCCCTTCATTCCTCCCCAACTAAGTTTCTTGCCCACGTTGATGTGTCCCGCCGGCCGGGACAACTGACACTAACCCATACCCTACTACACTCTGACAACTAATCCTAATATGATGGAGAAAAATAACCCAAACAGAATAGAAATACAAGCAGTTCAGAGGAGGCATGGTGTATATTTGGACTTGCCTTTTGCATGATATACGGTAGGTGTTATAAATCTAGTTAACAACACCTACTATCTTCCTAAGCTCCTGTTTTCTTCCTGAATTCTGGCCACTCTCCAGAATAGGCTCATGGTTTTGTGTCCACGATATGTACGACCTCCAAGCTCTGTGACATGGCCATGTACTGGATAGCTGAAGGGAATGCGAGCATCTCAGAAAACTCAGATATCAGTGTGACCAGGAAAGTCTCAGTGGAGAAACCCTGCTTTGGGCCTTTTGCTAACCTATTTGCCTGTTGCCATGAATGTCAGGAAGGTCTTTGCCTCAGGCCAGCCCTTTGTGAATCCTGAAGAAAACTGTTTTTAAATGGTAATAAATGGGCATCACCTGTGGCTCTTTGCTTAAATGCTTTGGAAAGGGATGTGTCTGAATCTGCCTCTTTGCCCTGTGTGAGGTAGTGGCTTAGATTCTCAGCACCAGTTGGATCTAAAGAAAAATCCAATGTGTGCATCCAAAACCAAAATGCAAAAAAGATCAGTCATGGTGTATGAAGTTTCTCACCTTCCTCTTTTAGGTTCCTGACCTCCATCAAGTGAGAATAGGGATCCTTTGGGACAAATGAGTTCTTTCATGCCCTGTAGAGATGATTGGGTTTTCTCATGACTCCAAATCACATGAAGAAACTATACCTGACAGTCAGTAGGCCTCAAATTGGAGAAGCAGAGCAGTATTAATGGCAGACCTATGTGATCAATCCTGGTTCACAGAAATGGTGTCCAGGCTACCCTGAGGTTAGGCAAATGAAGGGAAAGAGACCTTATTTTGGAAACTCTCTTTGGCTGTGCCATTCATGGAAACATCCAGCCAGAGGTTATGATGAATGTATATATGGAAGAAGATGAGGGCCTTGGTGGAGTGTTTTGGTTTTAATTGTGGTCATTTGTGTGGAGTTTGGAAGAGATGACTGGGTCCACCTGGGCTTGAACTCTGGTGTGATTCCCCTCAGAGACTGAGTTCAGTGACTGACCTCAGAGAAGTAATTGCTTTGGAAAGGGATGTGTCTTAATCAGCCTCTTGGCCCTGTGTGAGGCTGTGGCATTGATTACCAGCACCGTATGGATCTAAAAATGATCCCATGTCTGCTTCCAAAACCAAAATGGAAAAAATTGCAGTCATTGTTGATGAAGTCTCTCGCCTTCCTTTGTAAGGTTCTGAAAGAATAAAAGAAATTGAAATTGAAACGTAAAGAAACAGGTTCTGTAAAGTTTCCAGGCTGCACGCAGAACCTGAAATTCCTGTGGCAGTTAAGACAATTCCCGGAACTACCCATTAGATGTGTGTTGAAATCTTCCCTGACCACCTAGTTACTTAACAACCTCTTCCCAAAAACCGTGCAGCTAAGCACATATACATCTCAGGGCTTCAACCAATCAGTTTAAATGTATACCCCTTCTCAGGGCTGACCAATCACCCCCTGCCTGAACTGTTCCCACCAATGAATGTGCAAATCATGTTTTAGAGTTGTTATTTGATTTTCCCACAGTATGCGGTGATTTGCTAAAGGAAGCTAGGATGTATGTTAAGTCCCTGCCCTCTCTAAAGAATGTATATAAAATCTGCTCATGTTGTTCTTGGGGCTCTTTGTTTTTTGCTCCTCTGAAGTGAGCTGTGAGCCCCAGCATGCTGGATCCCCAATAAACCCTATGCTGTTTCATGAGAAATTCTCTTGGTGGTCTTTTCCTCCGATGTTCGGCCCACCTTTTCATCTGGAGGCCCTAGCTGAGAAATCCAGCAGTGACGAACAAAAGACCCCAATGGACTCCTTTCAGAGTAATTAAGGTGCCTCTTTCTGGTTTCGGGTTTCAGGATAGGGCTTGGCAAAATGGCTGTCGGTGAAGAACTTTAGCTCTCTGCGATGGTGGCTGACAGATGTGTCACAGAGTCACAGGCCACGTCCCTGGGGGAAACTCCAGAGGACTCGGGAAATTGAGGATTAGTAGATTCCTCAACTCGGTTATTTTTTGCTTCAGGATTCGGTTTTCCAGCCCATCAGGTTTTGCCAGCTACTCAGTTTTGTTCATTGTCAGGAACTCATGTTGAGTTTACTGTCTGTCTTTATTGTCTAACCCATCAGGTTTGGCCAGTTACTCAGTTCTAATCTTTTTCTTGGACTCATGTTAAACGTTTACTGTTTGTCTTTGTCTGTGTCACGTTTGTGTATTCACTGTCCCTGTTTGAGTAACTCCCATTATGGGACATTATGGGACAAAGCACTTCCATGCCTCTGTCCCTTAACCTTGATCATTGGACTGATGTTCGCTCAAGTACCAAGAATCTTTCTTTTTCAGTAAAATGCCGGATCTGGAAGACTCTCTGTGCCTCAGAATGGCCCATCCTAGGAGTCGGATGGCCCCGAGAAGAATCCTTCCACTTCCCTCTAATCCGAAAAGTCAGAGATATTGTCTTTCACCAGGGCCACTTGGCCACCCAGATTAACAGCCATATACCCCTTCCCCCACGATCTTATCATTCCAACATTCTGCTCCTCCCCCTCTTCCCTCCATTCTGAGTCACAAGACTGGACACTCCTCTCTCTCCTTATCCTCTACCCTCGCTCCCCAACCCACAACATGTTCCAGATGATCCTCCCGCCGCTGACTCAGCCTCTCCGCCGCTAGAGGCAATTGGGCCAGACCCAAGCCCTCCAGGGGACTTCCCCACAGCAGCAGCAGCCCCTGCTCCCCTGAAGGAAGCTGGGCCACCTAAAGGAACCCGCAGGAGATAAATAATATAAAACTCGGAAGCCCCTGTGATGCTCCCTCTCTGTCCCTACTTATCCATGAACCGACCCAACTGGGACCCCAACACCTTTGAATGTAGGTAGCATCTGTCCACTTATCGCCGTTCTCTAATAGTGGGTCTCTGAGCGGCCGCCAGAGGGCCGACTAATTTGGCCAAGGTAAGAGAGATTATCCAAGGGCCTAATGAGTCTCCTTCTATGTTTCTGGAGAGAATTATGGAAGCGTATAGGAAATATATTCCTTTTGATCCTCAGGCAGAAGACCAAAAGCCATCTGTTGCAATGGCCTTTATCGAGCAGACTGCCCTAGATATTAAGAGAAAGTTACAACGTCTAGATGGATTATAAGATATGACCTTAAGAGATTTAGTCAGAGAAGCTGAGAAACTATATTATAAGAGAGAAACTGAGGAGGAAAGGGAATAGAGGAGAGAGAAGGAAAGGGAACAAAAGAAGGAGGAAAGAAGCAAATGGCAGAGTAAAGCATTGCCTAAGGTTCTGGTCACAGCAGCAAATAGGCCAGAAGTTAAAAAGCAGGGAAACATAAAGGCATACCTGGGCCCACGCCAAAGGCTGCCATTGGCCTCAAATCAATGTGCCCACTGTAATCAAAAAGAACACTGGGCCAAAGAGTGCCCCCAAAAGAAGCAGCCACGCCAGCCCGCCGTGCTGACTCTAGAAGAGGACTAGGAAATTCGGGGCTCAGATCCCCTCCCCCAGCTCAGAGTAACATTTGAAGTTGAGGGGAACACAGTGAACTTTGAAGTGATTACAGGAGCAGTATACTCAGCCCTTAAGACTTCACTGGCCCCCCTATCAATTAAATCGTCCCTAGTTCAAGGGGCTAATGGCAGTAGATATCAGGCTTGGACAACTAAGATGAATATGGACCTCGGAAAGGAAAAAGTCCACCACTCTTTCCTAGTAATCCCAGAATGCCGGGCCCCATTGATGGGCAGGAATATGCTTACCAAACTCTGGACTAGAATAACCTTTAACCCTAATGGTCCCCAAGTGGGGGTTCTAAAGCCTGCAGTATTAACTCCCATAGTAACATCTTTGACTATGTCTGTAGAAGATGAACATCAACTCTTCGCGCACCCTAGCACTGATCAAACAGGCAAACTACCCCAGAAATGGATAAAAGATTATCCTAATGCCTGGGCAGAAACTGCTGGGTTAGGTCTAGCCATCAACAACCTCCAATAGTAGTAGAATTAAAAGCCTCTGCGTCTCCAATTAGTGTTAAACAATATCCTCTAAGCAAAGAAGCTAAGGATGGGATAAGGCCCCATATTCATAAATACCTGGGTCTTGGGGGCCTAAGGCCCTGTCAATCAGCCTGGAACACCCCCCGGTACCAGTAAGAAAGCGAGGAACTGGGGACTACCGTCCTGTTCAAGACCTAAGAGAGATAAACAACAGAGTGCAGGACATTCACCCCACAGTACCCAATCCATATAATTTGCTTAGCACTCTGAATCCGGAGCAGAAATGGTACACTGTGCTGGACTTAAAAGATGCTTACTTCTGCTTGCCTCTACATAAGGACTGTCAGTTGCTGTTAGCTTTAGAGTGGATAGACCCAGAACCTGGAACATCTGGCCAACTAACCTGGACTAGACTCCCACAGGGGTTCAAAAAATCCCCCATTCTCTTTGATGAAGCCCTCCACAGAGACATCAATGACTTCAAAACTGCACACCCCGAAGTCACCCTACTCCAATAGTGGATAATCTTCTACTGGCAGCCAACACCAAGGAGACCTATGAGTCTGGGACCCAAGCACTATTATTCGAGCTTGCTCGGCTTGGATATAGGGCTTCTGCCAAAAGCCCCAAACTTGTCAGCAAGAAGTAATCTTCCTGGGTTATTCTCTTAGGGGTTGCAAACGATGGCTCCCTGAGCCCAGAAAAAAAACCGTTTTGCAGATACTGCCCCCATCTAATAAGAGAAAACTCAGAGAGTTTCTTGGGACTGCCAGCTTTTGCAGGTTATGGATTCCTGGGTTAGCATCTCTGGCTGCCCCTTTATACCCGCTAATAAAGGGGGATGCCCACTTCCAATGGACCCCTGAGCACCAACAAGCTTTTGATAATGTCAAAAAAAGGTGCTGCTATCTGCTCCGGCCTTAGCACTCCCAGATGTAGAAAACCCTTCACTCTCTATATCGAGGAAAAGAAAGGAATAGCACGGGGAGTGCTCACTCAGTCTTTGGGACCTTGGAAAAAGCCAGTAGCGTATTTATCCAAAAAACTGGACCCATTGGCTAGCGGGTGGCCCCATTGCTTAAGTGCTATAGCAGCAGCAGCCCTTCTAATAAAAGATGCTCATTAATTAACGTTGGGACAGAAGCTAACCATTATAGCCCCCCATGCCCTGGAGAGCATCATCTGTTAGCCTCCAGAGAGGTGGCAATCAAACTCCAGAATAAACCACTACCAGAGCCTCTTGCTTGACAAAGACAGAATAACGCTGGGACCCCCTGCTCCACTCAACCCACCTACACTGCTGCCAGAAGAATCATCAGGACCCGTCACTCATGAGTGTCAACACATACTGGCAAGGAAACCAGTAAACAACAAGACTTGAAGGATCAGCCACTGCCTCGCCCTGAAGTCGTATGGTTTACGGATGGCAGCATCTTCCTCCAAGATGGTAAGCGGCGGGCTGGAGCAGCAGCAGTTAGCAAAACTGATTTAATCTGATACTCTGGTCTCCCAGAAGGGACATCAGTCCAAAAAGCAGAACTGGTTGCCCTTATGAAAGCATTGGAACTAGCAACAGGGAAAAGGGCCACCATATAAACTGATAGCCACTATGCATTTGCCACTGTTCATATGCTCGGGACTATTTACCAACAATGCGGGCTATTAACCTCTGCCGGGAAAAAAATAAAAAATAAAGATGAGATCCTCCACCTTGGCTCAGCAGTGCAGGGCCATAAGGAATTAGCTATAGTGGACTGTCCCGGGCACCAGAAGAGAAACAACCCTGTGGCAGTTGGAAACAGAAGGGCAGATGAGGAAGCTTAATTGGCAGCCCTAAACGGAGTGACTCTGTTAACTTTTTCCACACCGGGGGGAACAAAAATCAGGAGACTTGGCCGCCCCGGAACATTCAGGCAACTTATCATCTGAGGAGACAGATACAGAAATCTGGGACCCTACAGAGCCAAGTTTACAATTTCAAAAAGCCCACCTTTATGTCAAAGACGTACACCAGCTCAACCACTTAGGCTCAAAGAAGTTATAGGCACTCTTAAAGGACCGAAGAAAGGACTTATTATTGACTGACTCAAAGAGGAAAAAAATAGCTGAGCAGGTGACTAGAGCTTTTCAAGTCTTCCAATTAGTTAATACTTTCCCATCCAAGATTCCTGCAGGGAAGCGCATACGAGGAACCAGACCAGGACAATTCTGGGAAGTGGACTTTTCTGAAATTAAGCCAGCAAGGTATGGACTTAAATATCTCCTAGTCTTTGTAGATACTTTTTCAGGATGGGTCGAAGCCTTCCCCATGAAGAAAGAAACAGCTCAGATGGTGGTCAAAAAGATCCTAGAAGACAGTTTTCCAAGGTTCGGCCTGCCTAAGGTAATAGGGTCTGATAACGGACCGGCATCCGTGGCCCAGGTAAGTCAGGGATTTTCCAGGACCCTGGGGATTAATTGGAAGTTATATTGTGCTTATAGACCCCAGAGCTCAGGACAGGTAGAAACGATGAATAGAACCATCAAAGAGACTTAACGAAATTAATCTTGGAGACCGGCATAAAAAATTGGACTATGCTCCTACCTCATGTACTTTTTCATGCAAGAAATACCCCTCCGCCCCTTTGTGTAACCTCACCCCTTATGAAATTCTCTACGGTGCCCCTCCTCCATTAAGGGACCTAACCCCAACTCTGAGATTAATGATTCCTTTCACAACCCCTTGTTAGACAGACTTAAAGCCCTTGAACAAACCCAGCACCCAGCGATACCTGTGGAAACAGTTGGCCACTGCTTATCATCCTGGAGACGAGGGAACTCCACATCGATATCAAGTGGGAGACTTCGTCTAGATGAGACAGTATCGGGTGTCATCCCTGGAACCGTGCTGGAAAGGACCATACCAGGTGCTGCTTATAACACCTACAGTGGTGAAAGTGGATGGGATCACTTCCTGGATCCATGCCTCCCATCTCAATCCTGTGCCCTGTCCATACTCTGGCTGGAAACTGGAACAGACTGGTAACCCTCTCAAGTTGCATGTCTGTGGTGTGGGTAGGGCTATGGATTCTTCCCCTGACCACCAGCAGTCCTAATCCCCATCAGCCTGTTCAGCAACAATGGCAAGTTATAAATCCTACTGGGCAAGTAGTGTGGTCTATTTCACATACAGCCCCCTTATGGACTTGGTGGCCATATCTCCACCCGGACATTTGTCAGCTTGCCATAGGCCTCTCTGACTGGGATCTCCCTGACATAGTGGACCCCACACAGATCCCACTAAAGCCCAAACCAGGGCAACATAGACCAACTTACCCCATGAATTATTGATGTCATCTCCCCAGCTCAGGTGTAAACTAGCCAGTCTTGTTCATTAAGTGTGCCCAGCTGATTTCTGAAGTCGCAAACAGGCCCAAACCTGTGGAGGACCCAGTGACTTTTATTGTAGATCTTGGGGTTGTGAACACACGGGAGCTACATTGTGAAATCCAAACTCCCCAGACAGTATGATTTGGTAGGATGAAATGACATCTGGATTGATCCCAATAAATGTGCCACTATCCAAGTGGTGTCAAAAACTTGCTGTGGAAAAAATAGTCTATGTTACCCCCTCAATATAACTTTCACTTCCAAAGGAAGGGGCTACCTCAGAACAACATGGCCTATGGGAAATACTTGGGGAATGTGATTCTATATTAATGGCCCTGGTTATGACTTTGGTCTCTAGTTCACCATCCGGCTTAAAAAGGAAGAAAATCCCACAGCAATAGGGCCCAATCCCCTCAAGTCAGGAATTAAGCCTTCTAAACCTCCCATGCCTAGATCTACCAAAACCCCTCTACCATCTCATACTTCGCAGTTTCCGTCTTTGCCTACTTCCCCAGTCCAGAGTACAGCTGACTCCTCCCCCTGGGAACTAATTAAAGGAACCTTTATGGTACTGAACTCCACACAGTCAGAACTCCTTGCATTTCAGCCCAGGTATTTGACAGCTCTGTACATTATTGTGTAATGGTGCAGATACCCCCCCAGGGTGCTCTATCATGATCCAGAATCCTTTGAAGGTCTACTAGGTGGACAAACAACCCGATTTTGCCGGGAGCCAGTGTCCCTTACTCTAGCCATCCTATTGGGGCTAGGAGCTGCTGCAGGAGTGGGTACAGGAACAGCTGATATGATCCATGGGTCACAACAAATGGCCTGATTAGAAACAGCAATAAATCAAGACTTGAAGACGTTAGAGACCTCCATCACAGTTTTGCAGGAATCCTTAACCTCCTCTCTAAAGTTGTTTTACAGAACAGGTGAGGATTAGACCTCCATTTAATAAGGGAGGGGGCCTCTGTGCTGTACTGAGAGAAAAATGCTGTTTTTATGCTGACCATACTGGAGTTGTAAAATAATCCATGAGTAAATTGAGAAAATGCCTTGAAGAGCACCAGAGAGAAAGGGAGATTCAACAAGTGTGGTTTGAGTCATGGTTTACCTGTCCCCCTGGTTAACTACACTCCTATCAGCCTTAGCTGGACCCGTGATCATGCTTATGGTGTTGATCACTGTGGGACCTTGTTTGCTTAACCTCATAGTTTCCTTTCTCCAGGCTCAGATTGGGCAGGTAAAACTCATGGTAATCAGACAGAAATACACTTCACTGGCAGAAATAGAATGTGAGACCCCACAAAAATTATGATTCATTACTTTTAAAATTAAAAGTAGGCAGAAAAAGGAGAAATGAAAGAATTAAAGAAATTAAAATTGAAACGTAAAGAAACAGGTTTTGTAAAGTTTACAAGCTGTGCTCAGAACCTGAAATTCCTGTGTCAGTGAAGAGAATTCCCGGAACTGCCCAGTAGATGTGTTGAAATCTTTCCTGACCACCTAGTTACTTAACAACCCCTTCCCAGAAACCGTGCATCTCAGCACGTATACATCTCAGGGCTTCAACCAATCAATTTAAATGTATATCCCTTCTCAGGGCTGACCAATCACCCCCTGCCCGAACTGTTTCCGCCAATGAATGTGCTAATCATGTTTTAGAGTTGTTATTTGATTTTCCCACAGTATATGATATTTGCTAAAGGAGGCTATGATGTATATAAAGTCCCTGCACTCTCTAAAGATTGTATATAATCTCTTCTCAAGTTGTTCTCGGGGCTCTTTGTTCTTTCCTCCTCTGAAGTGAGCTTTGAGCCCCAGCATGCTGGACCCCCAATAAACCATTTGCTGTGGCATGAGACAATAGGTGCTTGGGTTTTCTCATGTCTCCAAATCACATAAAGAATCTATACCTGACAGTCAGTAAGCCTCAAATTGGAGAAGCAGTGCAGTATTAGCGGCAGGGCTATTTGATCACTCCTGATTCAAAGGAAGGGTGTTCAGGCCACCCAATGCCCTTCTGGACTTCAAATATTACCTAGATTTCTGTTTTCATACTTATATTTCACCAGTATATTCTTGTAAATATCGCAGGTTCCCAATACCATAATTCATCCTGCAGAATGATTCCTAAACCAAATCGAACCTGTTATTACCCTTAACCATGCAATATTTCCTCAATATAACTTAACAGAAGAACAAGGATATTGTTGGTCTTACAATACAGGAATGTAGGGGATCTTCCTCCTGCTGAGAACCTCAAAGTTCCGTGCAGAAATGATCCCTGAAGAAGATGTAGACACCTATGAAAGACCTGAGAGAGCAAAAGTCAACTTCCATATAAAACAACCTGGTCAAAATGAAGGGATGTGTCTGAAAGCCTCTCTCTTCTTAATGTAGATTAAATCGACCAAACCAGGCCTGTGTGGAGAGCTGTTCCCGGGTGCCTATGATTGATATACCATTCTATCTTGTGAAAGTGTCACAGGAAGTATGGGCAGCCTCCATCTCATGGGACCCTTGGAAGCAACTGTTAGGAAAAAGTGGTTGCCAACCCAGTGACCTCATTCAGTTCGTGAAGGAAGTGACCTATCACACTTCCTTGGTGATGGAACTCTCTGAACTCGGGATCCAGGAAGCCAGGCACCCAGAGCCAGTCCCAGTCCCAGTCCCAGTGGTCTCATTTGTTTGGATTTACCAAGGACAGAGTCAGTCTTTCTTAGTACCTACTGAAGTGAGAATGGCCAAATGCCAGGAGAGCTCTGAAGAGGCGCCTTTTCTGAGAAAGCAGGTAGTGGCTCAACCATGGCTCCTGACAACTTCACAGAGTTGGCAAAGAAGTCCAGGTCTGAGATAGGACAGGCCATTTTGGTGGAACATAGTATGGCCCACCAGTCAGAGGACACTCAGGATACTCACAGACATACTTGGGGGAAGGAGATTCCGTTGTGGGTGTCTGTGTGAGTTTGTGGTTTTGTCTCATGTTCTGAGAATAGGTAGGAAAGGCGGTTTGTTTGTTTGGACTGGAATGTTTCTAGAAAGTCGTTTGACAACGCGAGTGTTTCTATGTCTGTGTATCCCACTGAATCCGTTTTTGTAGACATTTGAAAAGAGAATTCATCAATGGTTGTGTCCTGTCTAGTAGAAAGCTTCCCAGCATTCATCTTGCCAAACTAAAGAATAAAGAGCTGCTTGCCTTATGGATGGGCAACACCTATTATCTTCTTAAGTTCCTCTTTTCTTCCTGAATACTGGCCACTCTCCAGAATAGCCTCATGGTATTATTTCCAAGATATGTACCACCTCCAAGCTCTGTGACATAATCATGTACTGGATAGCTGAAGGGAATGAGAGCATCTCAGAAAACTCAGATATCAGTGCGACCAGTAAAGTCTCAGTGGAGAAATACTACTTTGGACTTTTGCTTACCTATTGTTCTGTTGTCCTGAATGTCAGGAACGTGTTTGCCTCAGGCCACCCCTGTGTGAAACCTGAATAAATCAGTTTTCAAATGGAAAAGGATGGGCGTCACCTGTGGCTCTTTGCTTAATTGCTTTGGAATGGATGTGGCTGAATCAGCCTCTTTGCCCTCCGTGAGGCAGTGGCTTAGATTCTCAGCACCTGATGGATCTAAAGAAAGTTTCCAAGTGTGCATCCAAAACCAAAATGGCCAAAAGAGCAGTCATTGTGGATGAAGTCTCTCGCCTTCCTCTGTAAGCTTCCTGACCTCCATCAAGTGAGAATAGGGATCCGTTGGGTCAAACCAGTTCTTCAAAGCTCTGCAGAGGCTAGCCAATAGGTGCTTGGGTTTTCTCAGGACACCAATTCACATAAAGAATCTATACCAGTCAGTTGGCCTCAAACTGGAGAAGCAGAGCAGTATTAAAGAAGGGCTATTTGATCACTCTTGGTTCACAGGAATGGTGTCTAGTCCACTCTGACTTTAGGCAAATGAGGGGCAAGGGAGCTTATTTTGGACACTGTCTTGGGCTGCGCCCGTCATGGAAACCTCTAGCTAGAGGTTATTCAGAGTGTCTATGTTGAAGAAGATGAGGGCCATGTGGGAGTTTTTTGGTTTTAATTGTGGTCAATTGTTGGTGGTAAGAAGAGAATCCTGGGTCCACCTGGGCTGGAATTCTGGTGCGATTCCCCTTAAAGACTGAGTTCTGGAACTGACCTCAGAGAAGTATTGCCATTAATTGTGTTGGGATTTTAGGCGGCCATGCATGAGAGTCGCCATTGGAAACTGAGATCTAAGCCTGGGGTGGCTATTCACCAAACACTGTCAATCTCAGCCAGGACATCACATGATTTTATTCTGAAAGACTTGGCAGCCATTGTTGACAGTCAAAACACACATGGACCTCACATTGTAGACCTCAATGGGCCTGGCTTCATGTGGCCTTTTGGCCACTCTTTGGGAAGACTTGCTTCTGAAAATTCTCCAGAGTTTTCCTTGAAATGTGCTTCCTAAAAATTTAATGGTTCCTGAATGAATTGAAACCCACAGTTTCTCCAACTTCATCCTTGAATAATGTCTAGATAAATACCATGAAAATTTTGAAATTTCCACGACCAGGTGGCACTGGAGAACCTTTGGATGTCCTGTTGCTGATCAAGAGTGTACCAGACAGTGCCTTCCTTGACTGGGTTTCATGAAAATGGTGTAGAACAGAGCTGCCAGTATGGTGGAGCCTGCTGAGTAGTGGGCCCAGAGCTGTGGTGTGCAGTTGTGTGATAAAACATCTGTGGTGGGGTCATGTGGATATTACTTTGGCTTCCAAATGCTTGTGACTGACATGGTGCAGCCAGCATACCTTTGTATATTAATCCATCTTGTTAGATGGAGAGTTTTCAGGGCAATGTTCAGAATCAAGTTGCTACGTTCAAGGGGCAAGCAATGTGGCGTAGAAGCCTGGTTCGTGCATTCTCCTGCAGACCCTTACACACCACACGTGACAGAACTCCCTCCAGCACTGTGTCCCAGTGGAACTCCTTGTATTTTGTGAAGCAAATACCAAACTCCCAGTGCAGCAACAAGAAACACAACAAAATTGGAGAATGACCAAATGGCTTCACAGTCTACACGGAAAGATTCTTAGACCCCAGTGGCCACAGTAAACCCACAAAGAGAGAATTCAGCACTGCTACCTCATGTTCATTGGAAAATAAGAAACCATGTCCTCCAGGTAACAGATGCATACACAGCTTTGATGGTCTCACTACAAAGGAAGCTAAAGCTCCTGAAAACAACATATATTTCAAGTGTACAACCTCAATGACAGTTTCCCAGATGTCTTGAGGCCTGCACACTTCCATGTTTGTGGAGTTTTTACAGTCTCCATTACTTTTGGAAACTCCTCTACCACCTCCAGTGTTGTGAACTCCAGAGCATTTTCCATTCCAGATATGTATTCCTAGATTTTCTAACTCTTCTCCTCTAATTGTATCTTACTTGGGGCTAAGGTAATGTCAAGGCATTGTTCTGGATGAGAGTGGGAAGATTTTTTTGAAGCACATATTTGCATACACATTGTATTCATTTTCCAATTATTCATTCAAAATACTGAATCCCTCATAGTAACCCACTCCCTACTAGACTCTGACTACAAATCCTATTATGATGGATAAAAATAGACCAAACCAAATTGAAATACAAGTAGTTCAGAGGATGCAAGGTTAACATTTGGACGTTCCTTTTGCATTATATATGGTAGGAGTTTTAAATCTAGTCATTTTTTTGTTGAAACACTTCTCCATGTGTTTTTAAAGTTAACAAATATGTGAATTCATGTCTCCATTTCTCTGTAGCCTATTCAGCACATATATTTTTATATGCACATTTAGAATCCTACCTGGTACCACACGTACATTCTTGTGAGGTGGCTCACTTGGCAGATACAAACTGTGAGAAGAGATCACTCCTGTTAAACACTGTTGAAACTGAAAATTCAACCTATGAGTGAGTATCCTAGCTGAACAACATTATACATAAATTCATGTTCAGTAAAATGAATATTTTTAGATCTGTGGATGATATATATTTCATGGTGAATTTCATTTGGCTTGTATATTAATACTTTTTAATTTCTGTGTGTGTATTTTAATATATATATATATATATATATATATATATATATATACACTCTCCAGAGTTTTCAAAATATGAAATAAATGTATCTTATTATGTACTCCCTAAATTCATTAATATTTAAGTGTGTATTTATAATCAACTTTTCATAAGATTATTCTAAGACATATTCATCCTCCTGAAATACGTATTTGTTTCCTAGTACTGAAAACTAAGTTAAGTGAATTGTGCATAAATATCCTAATATTTTTACACTAATTGACTCAGGTTAATATAAATGCAAGTAGATTTCTATAGGACATGATGTGTATTTTGACGTTCATTTTTTTTCAACACTTGTACATTACTATTTCCTCAGTTTATGCACATCATAAGATATATATTTCATCCACAAGTTCACAAATTTAAAGGCTTTTGTTTCACTTTCAATCACTTCCTGCTTCAGAACACATGTATTCCTCCAGGTTACATGACTGGTCTTTTCATGAGACTTCTTTCCAAACACATTATTTTCCATTTCCACAATTACTTTTGAAGCAAAACTCACACATTCTTCATGATAAACCATAACCCTAATATTACCATTAGATGTATAACTGGTTTGAATGAATGGATATATATCAATATAAGGTTTCCTGTATATTTTCAGATATCAATTTGAACCATTATTTAAGTTGGAACCACTTATATTATTTATTCACAGTATGGTCTATTCATGCATTATTTCTATATTCATAGACACAGTGTACACCTATTTGTATTCAAAATACTAATTTACACGTCTTCAAAATACTGTTCCTAGAAATGGTGAAAGAAATACTCATGTCACCTGATCTACATATACATTTTATCACAGTAATATTCTGGAAACAAAAAGCAAATGTCACACTTATGATTGTACTAAAGCCTAAATGGAAATTGAACATGGATTACTAAAATCATCCATGTCCAGTTTGCCTATTGCTCTCAAATGTGGATCCTATTGGTGACTACATATTTGTTTCTTCCTAAGATTATATATTCAACCTCAAACCTGTTGAAAATGTCTAATCCTATTACTCACCTTATACTTTGCCTGATTTCCTAATGTCTCTATTGATATATATTTTCCCCAGTTCATCATTGTGACTGCCTCTTAACATGTGCTGACATTTACATTCACTCTCTACATGAAACCCTATTGCTAAAGACCATTTTGTCCAAATCCTATACTCACTCATCTTTCTAAAACTACCGTCAATCTTTCTAATCCTACCGACTATCCCTTTTTGACTGCATGTTCTCTTCGACATTCAATAATCCAAGGTACAATATCCTATACCATTGTATATTGATTTATCTGAGACATCTGTCCAGAAATTAATTCAAAGCTAAGTATCCCAATCAAGGGCCCAATGCCCTTCTGGGCATAAAATCTTACATAGATTTCTGTTTTCATACCTATATTTCAACTGTATATTTTGTAAATATCACATGTTCCCATAACCATTATTCATCCTGCAGAATTATTTCTAACCCAATCGAACATGTTGTTAACCCTAACCATACACTGTTCCCTCAATCTAACTTTACAGAAGATCAGGGAGAGAGTTGGTCTTCCAATACTGGATTGTAGGGTATCTTCCACCAGATGAGAACCTCAAAGGTCCATGCAGAAATGATACATGGAGAAGAAGGCAGCTATGAAGGACCTGAGAGAGCAAAAGTCATTTTCAATGTTAAACAACCGGGTCAGGATGAAGAGATGTATCTGAATCAGCCTTTCTCTTCTTAATATAGAGAAGATGGACCAAACCAGGCCTGTGAGAAGAGCTGTTCCCGGGTGCCTATTGTTGATATACCATTCTAACTTGTGAAACTGTCACAGAAAGTAGGGGCAGTCTCCATCTCCTGGGACCCTTAGAAGCAAATATCAGTACACACTTCCTTGGTGATGGAACACTCTGAACTTGGGATCCAGGAAGCCAGGCACCCAGAGTAAGTCCCAGTCCCAGTCCCAGTGGTCTCAATTGTTTGGATTTACCAAGGACAGAGTCAGTCTTTGTTGGTACCTACTGAAGTGATAATGGCCAAATGCCAGGAGACCTCTGAAGAGGAGCCTTTTCTGAGAAAGCAGGTAGTGGCTCAACCATGGCTCCTGACAACTTCACAGAGTTGGCGAAGGAGACCAGATCTGAGACAGAACAGGCCATTTTGGGGGAACATAGTATGGACCACCAGTCAGAGGACACTCAATATATTGACCAACATACTTGGGGGAAGGAGGTGCCGTTGTGGGTGTTGGTGTGAGTTTGTGGTTTTGTCTCTTTTCTGAGAATAGGTAGGAAAGACTGTTTGTTTGTTTGGACTGGAATGTTTCTAGAAAGTCGTTTGACAACGCGAGTGTTTCTATGTCTGTGCATTCCACTGTATCTGTGGTTGTAGACATTTGAAAAGCGAATGCATCAATGGTTGTGTCCTGTCTAGTAGAAAGCTTCCCAACATTCATACTGCACAATTTAAGAATGGAGAGAGGCTTGCCTTATGGATGGGCAACACCTACTATCTTCCTAAGTTCTTGTTTTCTTCCTGAATACTGGCCACTCTCCAGAATAGCCTCATGGTTTGGTTTCCAAGATATGTACCACCTCCAAGCTCTGTGACATGGCCATGTACTGGATAGCTGAAGAGAATAGAAGCATCTCAGAAAACTCACGTATCAGTGTGACCATTAAAGTCTCAGTGGAAAAACACTGCACTGGGCCTTTTGCTTACCTATTGTTCTGTTTTCCTAAATGTCAGGAAGATCTTTGCCTCAGGAAACCCCTTTGTGAAGCCAGAAAAAAAGAGTTTTCAAATGGAAATGAATGGGCATCACCTGTGGCTCTTTGCTTAATTGCTTTGGAAAGAGATGTGGCTAAATCAGCCTCTTTGCCCTATGTGAGGCAGTGGCTTAGATTCTCAGCACCTGATGGATCTAAAGAAAGTTTCCAAGTGTGCATGCAAAACGAAAATGGCCAAAAGAGCAGTCATTGTGGATGAAGTCTCTCGCCTTCCTCTGTAAGCTTCCTGACCTCCATCACGTGAGAATAGGGATCCTTTGTGTCAAATCAGTTCTTCAAAGCCCTACAGAGGCTAGCACATAAGGGCTTGTGTTTTCTCATGACACCAATTCACATAAAGAATATATACCAGACAGTCAGTAGGCCTCAAATTAGAGAAGCAGAGCAGTATTAAAAGCAGGACTATTTGATCACTATTGGTTCACAGGAAGGGAGTCCAGGCCACCCTGACTTTAGGCAAATGAGGGGCAAGGGAGTTCATTTGGAAAACTGTCTTGGGCTGTGCCCCTCATGGAAACCTCCAGCCAGAGGTTATGAAGAGTGTCTATGTGGAAGAAGATGAGGGCCATTTGGGAGTGTTTTGGTTTTTATTGTGGTCATTTGTTTGGTGGTTGGAAGAGATGCCTAGGTCCACCTAGGCTTGAACTCTGGTGTGATTCCCCTTACAGATTGAGTTCAGGAACTGACCTCAGAGAAGTATTGCCATGAATTGTTTTGGGATTTTAGGAGACCACGCATGAGAGTTGCCTTTGGAAACTGAGATCAATGCCCAGGGTGGCTTTCCACAGAGCATTGTCAATCACTGCCAGGGCATCACATTATTTTATACTGAAAGACTTGGCAGCCATCGTTGACAGTCAAAACACACATGGGCCTCACATTGTAGACCTCAATGGGCCTGGCTTCATGTGTCTTTTTGGCCACTCTTTGGGAAGCCCTTGCCTCTGAGAATTCTCCAGAGTTTCCTTGAAATGTGCTTCCTCAAACATTAATGGTTCCTGAATGAATTGAAACCCACAATTTCTCCAACTTCATCCTTGAAAAATGGCTAGATAAATACCATGAAATTTTTGAAATTTTCATGACCAGGTGGCACTGGAGAACCTTTCAATGTCCTCTTGCTGATGAAGTGTGTACCAGACAGTGCCTTGATTGACTAGGTTTCATGAAAATGATGTAGAACAGAGATACAAGTATGTTGGAGCCTGCTGAGTAGTGGGCCCAGAGCTGTGGTGTGCAGGTGTGTGATAAAACATCTGTGGTCGGGCCATGTGTATCTGCCATTGACTTCCAAATGGCTTGTGGCTGACGTTGTGCAGCCAGGAATCACTTATATGTCTGATAACTCTCCATATAAGGCATCTTGTTATATGGAGATGTTTCAGGACAATGTTCAGAATCAGGTGCAATGGTCAAGGGGACAAGCTATGTGGGATAGAAGCCTGGTTGATGCATTCTCCTGCAGACCCTGACCCATCTCATGTGAAAGAACTCCCTCCAGCACTGTGTCCCAGCTGAATTCCTTGTATTTTGTGAAGCAAATAACAAAGTCCCAGTGCAGCAGCAAGAAACACCACGAAAAGTAGAGGATGACCAAATTGCTTCACAGTCCACACGGGGAGTCACTTAGCCTTCAGTGGCGACAGTTTTCCTACAAAGAGTGAATTCAGCACTGCTGCCTCATGTCCTTTGAAAAACAAGAAACCATGTCCTCCAGGTCACATAGATGCAGATCCAGCTTTGATGGTCTCATTAGAAAGAAAGCTAAAGCTCCTGACAACAACATATATGTCAAGTGCCCATCCTCAGAGGCAGTTTCTAAGGAAGTCTTCAGGCTGGCAGAGCTCCATGTTTGATAGCATTTACCTATTAGACCAGGATGCAAGAAAAGACCACTGACTCCAATTAAAATCAAGTTAAAGCAAGCTTATATTTTCCACTGCCCAGGTGGCCTCTCCCTCCAAAAACAGTGGGAACAAGACAGCCACCCAAATTTCCTACAGCCCAGGTTTATAACCCAGAATTTTACACTACAGGGGGGTTAAAATATCAGAACTCTGACAAGCATCAAACTAATCGTAGTTTATATATATATATTTGCTGGCCCCAACATCAGAATTTATGAAGACCATTAGAGCCTCAGAGAGGGTCATTGTCTGGCCAGGGAAGGCCAGTATTTATGAGGTGTCAATAAAGTTTCATAGAGGGCTGTTTCTGGTCAAATAGCCAGGCATGGGTGAGTTCAAGGCCACGGGCAGGCATTGCAAGCAGGTTCAGAATTTGGTGTAATTTATAGTTAAGCCAAAATTTTCTTTTCATGGCTTTGTGGCAAGATGGATCCCAATTTTAATAAAAGATCAGGTTGGGTCTATCATTCCCCCCTTTTCTAATGTGTCCCTTTCAAATCTTTGATAGGGTAGGGGAAGAGCACTGAGGGAATTTTAATACCTCACGTAACAGTCTCCATATTTTTTGAACTCACACAAAACCAGTCTCCCTGATTTTACCTGACTTAATTAATTACTTAAAATGAAAGTCTATTTATTTTTGGCTCCATTGTTGTAAGAAGAGTGGCGTCACTCATTTTGGCTTCTTCTGAGCTGAGAGAGGGTGACATGAGGGGGCACAGCATGAGGGACATGAGTTGCCTTTTAGAAGTCAGTTCGGTTTGAAGTCTGGTTGTGGTAAAACAGTTTGTAAAGTCATCTGGGGATGGGTTCTTCTATGAGAGAAACAAAAACCATGAGTACTGAATAAATGTTGCAGCAGCTGAAACAAGTCACTGTATAGATGTACCCTCATCTGTCTTCAATATCCCCAGTTATCAGGACTTTCAACTTAATATTTAACTTTTAGTGTCACAGTTGTCCCACCCCATAAGATACAGTTTAATAATTTAATGTCATCTGATCTTGCAAATTCCTTTTACTAGTATGACCTCTGTGTGTAATAGAGAAACCTTTAATTCTGTTACTCAGGGCTGGATAATCATACTAGCAAACACCAAGCCTACCTGTGTAGGTTAGGAATATCTGTAGGCCTTAAACAAAAAACTTCTGCCTCTGGTAGCTCCTGTTGATAGTCTCTTTTTATTCTCATCAGGCATTCCTCTCTGAGAATCCTTCTTTGTAGCCTCCAGTCTTACTTATTTTGGGAGGCTACCATAAAGTGTATACGTGAAAATATTTTCATTACTATTATTATTTAAAATGCCCAGGAATGGCTGCATTTTGGGTTTATCTGTCTTTGCTAAGAGTTTAAGATGAAGCAGTAAAACTGACTTTTGTTTCTATCTATTGTTAACAGTCAGCTGAGATTTTATGGGAGTCATTTCTGGGGAAACTTGAGAGCAGCTTCTCAGTTCTGCTAGTGCCATTTGCGCTAGGTGATTCCAGGTCTTGCTTGACCATGTGGCTTCTCTCAGAAGCATCAGGAATATCTCCCTTCTCTGATGACTCTCTTCTTCGTAGAAAATGCACTGATTGGCTTTCTGTTCTCCAGTGGCCTCATTAATCTTCCTGATCAGGAGTTTATGTGGCTGAGAGTTGCAAAGTTCTTTAGAGAAGTCTCCTGTTCCCTGGATACAAACTGACTCAGAGGGCAAGAGCCAAAATTTGTTTTATTGTCCCTTTTCATTTAAATTAAATTTTAAATCCTAATCTTAAACATCCAGCAAATAAATTTTAACAGCCTTATATTAAGAGTACTGTGCTTTAATGTCTATAATTTAAAATTATTTATCTTTTTATTATTTGGGATCTGTATTTTTCTGTCTTGTAGGTGATGCCTTATTATCTTAAATTAACCAATGTTGTGTTCAAAAGCAACTCTTTTGTAAAACACTAACAGGGAATCTTTAGTTAACTTATAAGGAAATTACAAAATAAAATTAACAAGAGTAAAAATACTTAGTTCGTGTAATAGCTACCCTGAATTTTTGGATGAGTTATAAATTATATCCCCTTTTTGAGATCCTAGTAATCTTGACAGAAAAAAAAAAAAACTTCTGAACATAACTTTAAATTAAATAACATCTGACCTACTGCTTTCGTAGTTATTCTCACATGTTGTAAGATGAGACACAGAGCCTTATCTCAGGTAAGGCAGGGCTCTATATAAATCTTAAGTCTTTTAGTTCTAAAGCTGATCTTTTTTTTTTAAATATCATCTTACACAGTTTACATAAATTGTTTGAGGTCACATGAATATTAGCTAACACCATATGATATCACATTTAAAACATGAATTAAAGAAAGGCTGAAAGTTTTTAACCTTTACATAGATTAGGCGCTCATTAACTTAAAAATATATTTAAATTTTTCCCCAATGTAAAAAGTAACATAAAACTTTACATATCTTATTGATAACAAGTAAATAAATCCCCAATATATATATTTTTTTTACCATACAACTTCAGAACACCAGCTTGATGTAATGCTCTTTTAAAGTTTCTACCTTACAGACTTGTATACCTGGAAGATATGAGCACATTAATAGCATCACAATGACATTGATGTTTTTACATTAACCAAATTTAGCTTTTAAAGAAATTCCAGTACAGTGCTCTAAAATAACAGTTCTTATTTAATCAGTTGTTTAATTTTTATGGTTGCTTGCTCTAGAAAAATAAAAATAAACACAATGTTATGGGTAAACTTTTGTTTTCAGAAATTTGTGTCGCTTTATCACATGACTGATTTTTACAATCTTATACAGACTTTAGAACAAACTTATACAGACCTTACTAAATCAATCAGATATCTAACAAAAGAACTCATGAATGAGTAATCCCATATCAAATTTACTTCACTTATTTATCAAAATATTAGAGAAATGTATTGAACAGTGTAAACCATTTTTTTGTTAAAGGAAAAGTCCTAGAACCAAGGCATATTAGACATTTTATAGACATTAATATTTTATTAGATTTTTGAGCAGCTAGAAAAACTTGTAAGCTTAAATTTAAAGACATTTATTGTTATTTGTTTATCCAAATTTAAAGTGAACCATTTAACTCACGTGAATTAAAGATCTTCGAATCCACTTTTTAAAATTTGTTTTTATGAGTGCTTTTTTTAAATGATCGCTCCTTATATATGTTAATTTGTATATCATATATATGATATACGAACATATGGATATATGGACATACAACACATAACAAAAGTGTGCACAAATAATAATAGTAAGGCCTTGTAGCTTTTCACAGGTGAAATCTCCATTGCAATGTTTCAGAACTCCATTGTTGGTCAAAGATAGAACTGATGAGAAAAATATTAACCTAGTTCTCTAGGATCAAAATAATGAGCTCAAAAAAAAATACAGAATCTAAGGAAAAAAATGAGAGTCCTAGAAAAAATGACTGGACAGTAATTAGTAAATACCATACGATTTACCTTTTTTTTCCCACTTAGACATCAGATCAGTCTCCTACTGAGCTTGCAGGCTTCTTTCATTTACATTTCAACATAAGTCCTGGCTGAGTTCTGGAAGGAGCTGGACAAAACTGCTATTCTGAGCAGACACCTCAGGCCTAAGGCACTTTAACCATAATTTTCAGGTGAGGATGTTGAAAATTATGATACAATTTTAAGATACAATTCAAAATTTTATACCTTAACATCTTGTTTTGTCAACAGATACCATACTATGATTTACTATCCTTGTCCAAATTAATGCACTGACACACTGTGACATTTTCCCAGGCTACCCAATTAAAAATTGGTGAAAAAAAAGAATAAATGATTGGGAAGTTACTTGCCAACTTGGAAGTAGAATTCTTTAGTTTTCCATTTTAAGTATTTAAGTTCTCTGGCATGAATTATCTGAAATCATAAACTAAAAAATTACCTAAACCCGACTTTTAACTGCAAGATTGAGCAATGCTACAAAAACCCATCCAGATACCATATTGTTACAATAAAACATCATCATTTAGACACACATTCAGCTAAGATCATTCCCAAGAAACAATTTATAATATCAACACATTATTGCACATGTCTTAAATGGCCAGAAACAAAGACAAAAGACAGACAGAAAGGAGCTCCAGACTATGGCTGACAGGACAGAAGCCTTTAAAACAGCAGATAAGAGAAAAATCTCCTACACCAGTGGCATGATAGATGTCCCCACAAGGGCATCAGATGTTTTCACAGAGGGGCAACCTGAAATGTAATATCAAAGGTCTCCATGGTGACTTTACTGCATTTAGTGTCTCCTTTTTCTTTTTCTCTTTTTTAAGAAAACAGAGGTGGCATAATACTTACAGTGCAGGGAAGGAAGGAGGGAATTTACTGAAGCAACAGGACTTCGGCAGCTGCTGGGAGTCCCTCAGTCCCGTCTTTTACTTACAGGATTAGCTCCTCTGGTTTGGTTCCACCCCAAGCATGCTGAATCTCCTAACATTTCAGTAGTCAGCTCTCAAAAATTCCGGGGTCGGGGGGGTATCAAAATTCGTAACTTAAATTTCGGTTCTGGACCTTGAAGCCAATTAATACCAATTTAATATAAGAACAGGGTTTGAGAAAAAGTGAAAGGGAGGTTTACTGCTTTGCTAACAAAGGATAAAAACAGGGGACTCTGTCCAAAGTTGTGACTCTCTTGATCTGGAGGGACAAGGGGTTTTAAAGGAGCTTCACTTGTTAACCTGGGAGATACTCAGTTATTAGGTCTCCAGCAGGCATTGCCCTCTGCAGTGGGTGTGCTCCAGACAGCCAGCTAGGGGCTTCTCTCATCCTGCTTAACAAAGGGGGGTATAGTGCATCACATTTCTTTAAAACACAGTCCAAATGGGTGACAGGCTTACCATGCTTTATTACCCATTTTCACGTCCAATATCCTTAAGTTTTTACCACAGAAATCACACAACAAAACGCACAAATCAAACAAATAAAAAACATTTAGAACACAGAACAAAACACAAAAAAAACAGAAACTTGGCGAATAAACAGAAAACCAGAGGAGCAATGCAGCGTCTTGCTAAAGCTCCGGGGTAGGAGCTCCTGCGTGCCAGTCGGCACCTCTCTACACTTTCAGAGGTATTCCCTACAGAAAAGAACAGAGGAAAGAAGGATTCCTATTACTGTCCCGGACAGGAGTATATGTGAGCCTTCCCAGGCCACCTCTCTGTCATCAGAAGAGTACTCCCTTAACCGGATATCAGATGTTATAAAGGCGCCTCTTACCTATGAAGGCCTCCTCCACCAGGTGCTTGATAATAGTTTTAGTGCGATGGTTCACTGCAGTGATCCACGGACTGAAGGCTCATTCCAAGGCCTTGGAACTTGGCTCTCCAGCCTGGAGTCCTGGAGGATAGGCCAGCTTCAGAATTTCCAGCAGTCTGGCTTTGTGATCTGGTCGGGTCATGTTGCTGGGGAACTCCAAAATGTTAGTCCAGGACACAAGAAAAGACCACTGACTCCAATTAAAATCAAATTAAGGCAAGCTTAATATTTCAACCAGCCAGGCTGCCTCTCCCTCTCAAAATGGCGGGAACAAGACAGCAACCCCACCTTTCCTACAGCCCAGCTTTATAGCCCAGAAAGTTACACAAAAGGGGGGTTACAGAAAACAGAACTTTGACAAGCATCACACTAATTGTAGTTTACATTTGTTTTTTCTGGCCCCAGCATCAGAAATTATGAGGACCATTAGAGCCTCAGAGAGGGTCATTTTCTGGCCAGGGAAGGCGAATATTTATGAGGTGTCATTAAAGTTTCAGAGAGGGCTGTTATCTGGTCAGAGAGCCAGGCATGGGTGAGTTCAAAACATGGTCAGGCATTCTAAGCAGGTTCAGAATTTGCAGTAATTTATAGTAAAGCAAAAATTATCTTTTCATGGCTTTGTGGCAAGATGGCTCACAATTTTAATGAAAGATCATGTTGGGTGATCAACCCTGTCCCCTACTTTTGGAAAATCCTCTACCACCTCCAAGGTTGTGAACTCCTGAGCATTTTCCATTCCAGATATGTATTCACAGAATTTCTAACTCTTCTTCTCTAATTGCGTCTTACTTGGGGCGAAGTTAATGTCAAGCCATTGTTCTGGATGAGAGTGGGAAGAATATTGTGCAGCACATAATTGCATACACATTGGATTCACTTTCCAATTTTCCAATTGAAATACTGAATTCCTGACAATAACCCATACCCTTCTAGACGCTAACTACAAATACTAATATGATGGAGAAAAATAACCCAAACGGAATTGAAATACAAGCAGTTCAGAGGAGGCATGGTGTATATTGGACTTTCCTTTTGCAAGATAAAAGGTAGGTGTTATAAATCTAGTCATTTTTTAATTGAAATAGTTTTATATGTGTATTAAAGTTAACAAATATGTGAATTCCTATCTCCCTTTCGCTGTAACCTATTCAGCACATTAATTTTTATATACACATATAGAATCCTACCTGATATCACAAGTACATTTTTGTGAGGTGCCTGACATTGCAGATACAAATTGTGAGAAGAGATTACTCCACCTAAATGCTGTTGGAACTGAAAATTCAAGCTAATGGTGAGCTTCCTAGTTGAATAACATTATACATAAATCCATGTTGAGTAAAATGAATATTTTTGGATCTGTGGATGATATATATTT
Source organism: Callospermophilus lateralis (assembly GCF_048772815.1). Classification (NCBI taxonomy): domain Eukaryota; kingdom Metazoa; phylum Chordata; class Mammalia; order Rodentia; family Sciuridae; genus Callospermophilus; species Callospermophilus lateralis. The sequence goes on from NW_027512425.1 coordinate 459,851, forward strand.
CATGGTGAAATTCGATTGGCATATATAATTCTACTTTTGAATGTCTTTGTTTGTGTGTGTGTTTGTGTGTGTGTGTGTGTGTATATATATATATATATATATATATATATATATATATATATATATATATATATATATAAAATAAATCTCCAGATTTTTCAAAATATGAAATATATGTGTCTTATATACACTCCCTAAATTCATTCATGTTCATGTATGTGGATTAATAATCAACTTTTCACAAGATTATTCTCAGAAATATTCATCCACCTGAAATACATATTTGTTTCCTAGTACTGAAAACTAACTTCAGTGAAAGGTGCAAACAAATCCTAGTATTTCTACATTAACTGACCTAATTTAACATCAATGCTAGTAGATTCCTATGGGACATGATGTGTATTTTGACATTAATTATTATTCAACACTGGTACATTACTATTTCTTCAGTTTATGCACATCATAGGATATATATTTCATCCACTACTTAGCAAATTTATAGGCATTTGTTTCACTTTCAATCACTTCTTGCTCCAGAACACATGTATTTCCCTATGTTTCTTGACTGGTCTTTTCATGAGACTTTTTTCAAATATATTATTTTCAATTTCCATGATCAATTTTTAAGCAAAACTCACACATCCTTCATGATAAAACATAACCCTAACATGACCATTAGATATATAACTGGTTGGAATGATTGATTGTGCATCATTATAACATTTCTTATATATTTTCAGATATCCATTCAATCCATTATTTAAAGTGGATCCAGTTATATTATTTATTCCCAGTATGGTCTATTCATGCGTTATTGCTATATTCATAGACAGAGGGTATACCTATTTGTACCCCAATACAAATTTATATGTCTTCAAAATATTGCTCCTGGAAATGGTGTTAGAAATACTCATGTCACGTGATATACATATACATTTTATCACAGAAATATTCTGGACACAAAAAGCAAAGGTCACACTTTCAATTGTACCAAAGCCTAAATGGAAAGTGAGCATGGATTACTAAAAACATCTATGTCCAGGTTGCCTAATGCTCTCAAATGTCAATCCTATTGGTGACTACATATTTGTTTCTTCCAAGATTATATATTCAACCTCAAGCCTGTTGAAAATGTCTAATCCTATCACTCACTTTGTACTTTGCTTGATTTCCTAATGTCTTTATTGATATCTGCTTTCCCTCATATTTTCCCCAGTTCATCATTGTGACTGACTCTTCACATGTGCTGACATTAACACTCACTCTCTAACTGAAACCCTATTGCTAAAGAACTTTTTGTCCAAATCCTATACTCACTCTTCATTCTAAACCTAACGACTACCTTCCTCATCGTACTGAATATCGCTTTTTGACTGGATGTTCTCTTCAACATTCAATCATCCAAGGTACAAGGTCCTATGCCATTGTATATTGATTTATCTGAGACAACTGTGCAGCACATAACTCAAAGCTAAGTATACCACTTAAGGGTCCAATTCCCTTCTGGGCTTCAAATCTTTCCTAATTTTCTGCTTTCATACTTATATTTCACCTATATACTCTTGTAAATATCGAAGGTTGCCAATACCATTATTCATCTCGCAAAATGATTCGTAACCCAAATCAAACATGTTATTAACCCTAAACATACACTGTTCCGTCAATATAACTTACAGAAGAGCAGGGACAGAGTTGGTCTTACAATATAGGAATGTAGGTGATCTTCCACCTTCTGAGAACCTCAAAGATCCATGGAGAAATGATCCTTGGAGAAGATTTATGCAGCTATGTAGGACCTGAGAGAGCAATAAAAATCTTCCATGGCAAACAACCTGGTCAGGATGAATTGATGGGTCTAAGTCAGCCTCTCTTTTCTTATTGTAAAGAAGTTGGAAGAAACCAGGCCTGTGTGGAGAGCTGTACCTGGGTGCCTAAGGTTGATATTCCATTCTAACTTCTGAATGTGTCAGAGGATGTTGGGGCAGCCTCCATCTCATGGGACCCTTGGAAGCAACTGTTAGGACAAAGTGGTTTTCAAGGCAGTGACCTCATTCAGTTCCTGAAGGAAGTGACCTCTCCTCACTTCCTTGGTGATGGAATTCTCTGAACTTGGGATCCAGGAAGCCAGTCACCCAGAGCCAGTCCCAGTCCTAGTCCCATTGGGCTAACTTGTTTGCTTTTTCCAAGGACAGAGTCAGTCTTTCTTGGTACCTACTGATGTGAGGATGGCCAATTGCCATCAGTGCTCTGAAGAGGCACCTTCCCTGAGAAAGCAGGTAGTGGCTCACCGCTGTCTCCTGACAACTTCACATAGTTGGCCAAGGAGACCAGATCTGAGAGAGGACAGGCCATTTCGGGGGAACATAATATGGCCCACCAGTCAGAAGACACTCTGGATAGTCACAGACCTACTTGGGGGAAGGAGGTGGCTTTGCCGTTGTGGGTGTGAGTTTGTGGTTTTTTTCTCATGTTGTGAGAATATGTAGGAAAGGCGTTTTTTCTGGTGTGGAGTGGACTGTTTCTAGTAAGTCCTTTGACATTGTGAGGGTTTCTATGTCTGTGTATCCCACTGTATCCGTGGTTGTAGACATTAGAAAAGAGAATGCATCAATGGATTTGTTTTCTCTAGTAGAAAGCTTCCCCACATTTATACTGCCCAATAGATTAATGGACTTCACTTTGCCTTATGGATGGGCAACACCTACTGTCTTCTTAAGTTACTGTTTTCTTCGTGAATTCTGGCCACTCTACAGAATACGCTCATGGTTTTGTGTCCCAGATATGTAACACCACAAGGCTCTGTGACATGGTCATGTACTGGATAGCTGAAGAGATTGAGAGCATCTCAGAAAACTCAGATATCAGTGTGACCAGTAAAGTCTCAGTGAAGAAACCCTTCTTGGGCGATTTGCTTACTTGTGTTTCAATTACCCTGAATGTCAGGAAGGCCTTTGCCTCATGCCAACCCTTTGTGAAGCCTGAAGAAAACTGTTTTCATATGGAAATGAATGGGCTTCACCTGTGGCTCTTTGCTTAATTGCTTTGGAATGGGATGTGTCTGAATCAGTCTCTGGTCCTTGTGTGAGGCTGTGACTTAGATTCTCAGCACCCAATGGATCTAAAGAAAAATCCCATGTGCTTCCCAAACCGAAATGGCCAAAAGAGAAGTCATTGTGGATGAATTTTTTTGCCTTCTTGTTTTAGGTTCCTGACCTCCATTAAGTGAGAATAGGGATTCTTTGGATTAAATGAGTTCTTCAAATCCCTGCAGAGGCTTGCCCATATGTGCTTGGGTTTTCTCATGACTCCAAATCACATAAAGAATCTATACCTCACAGCCAGTAGGCCTCAAATTGGAGAAGCGGAACACTTTAACAGCAGGAATATTTGATCACTCCAGGTTCACAGGGGGAGTGTCCAGGCCACCATGATTTTAGGCAAATGAGGGGCAAGTGAGCTTATTTTGGACAGTTTCTTAGGCTGTGCCCCTCATAGAAATCTCCAGCCAGAGGTTATGATGAGTGTCTATATGGAAGAAGATGAGGGCCCTGTGGGAGTGTTTTGATTTTAATTGTGGTCATTTTTGTGGTGGTTGGAAGGAATGACTGGTTCCACCTGGGCTTGAACTCTGGCGTGATTCCCCTTAGAGACTGAGTTCTGGAACTGAACTCAGAGAAGTATTGCCATGAATTGTGTTGGGATTTTAGAAGGCCATGCATGAGACTCACCCATGGAAACTGAAATCTAGGCCCAGGGTGTCTTTCCACAAAACAATGGGAACCTCAGCCAGGATATCACATGATTTTATTCTGAAAGATTGGCAGGTATACTTGAGAGTCAAAACACACATGGACCTCACATTGTAGGCCTCAATTTGCCTGGCTTCATGTGACCTTTTGGCAACTCTTTGAGAAGCCTTGCCTGTGAGTGTTCTCCAGAGCTTTCATTGAAATGAGCTTTCTCAACACTTAATGGTTCCTGAATGATTTGAAACCCACAGTGCCTCCAACTTAATCTTTGAAAAATGGCTAGATAAATACCATGAAATTTTTGAAATTTCCATGATCAGGTGGCACTGGAGAATCTTTGGAAGTCCTGTGGTTGATCATGTGTATACCAGAGAATGCCTTGTTTTACTGGGTTTTATGAAAATGGTGTAGAACAGAGATGCCAGTAATTTGTATCCTGCTGAGTAGTGGGCCTAGAGCAGTGGTGGGCAGGTGTGTGATAAAACACCATGGTGGGGCCATGTGGATCGGCCATTGGCTTCCAAATGGATTATGACTGACATAGTGCAGAAATCAGACACTTATATGTAAAGGCATTTTTTATATGGAGAGGTTTCAGGGCAATGTTCAGAATCAGTTTACTATGGTTATTGGGGAAAGCTGTGTGGGATAGAAGCCTGGTTGGTGCATTCTCCTGCAGACCCTGACCCACCACACGTGACAGAACTCCCTTCAGCACTGTATCCTAGTAGAACTCCTTGTATTTGGTGAAGCAAATACCAAATTCCCAGTGCAGCAGCAAGAAACACCACGAAAAGTGGAGGATGACCAAATGTCTTCACAGTCCACACGAGGAGACACTTAGCCTCCAGTGGCCACAGTTTACATACAAAGAGAGAATTCAGCACTGCTGCCTCATGGTCATTGGAATATAAGAAACCATGTCTTCCAGGTCACATAGATGCAGACCCATTTTGATGGTCTCACTACAAAGGAAGTTAAAGCTCATGACAACAACATATATTTCAAGTGCCCAACCTCAGAGGCAGTTTTCCAAGAAGTCTTAGGCCAGCAGCGCTCCATGTTTGTGGAGTGTTTACACTGTTCTTTACTTTTGGAAACTCCTCTACCACCACCAAGGTTGTGAACTCCCGAGCATATTCCATTCCAGATATGTATTCACAGATTTTCACACTTTTCTACTCTAATTGTGTCTTACTTGGGCCAAGGTAATATCAAGGCATTGTTCTGAATGTGAGTGGGAAGATTTTTGTGTAGCACATATTTACATACACATTCGATTCATTTTTCAATTTTCTATTTGAAATACTGAAGCCCTGAAACTAACACATACCCTACTATACTCTGACTAATAATTCTAATATGATGGTGAAAAATAACCCAAACAGAATAGAAATACAAGCAGTTCAGAGGAGGCATGGTGTATTGTTACAATTGCCTTTTGCATTATATAGTGTAGGAGTTATAAATCTAGTCATTTTTTTGTTGAAATAGTTCTACATGTGTTTTTAAAATTAACAAATATGTGAATTCCTGTCTCCCTTTCTCTGTAGCCAATTCAGCACATGTATTTTTATATGCACATATAGAATTCTACCTGGTACCACACGTACATACTTGTGATGTAACTGAATTGGCAGATGCAAATTGTGAGAAAGGATAACTCCTCCTAAATGATGTTGGAACTGAAAATTCAACCTATGGGTGAGCTTCCTAGTTGAATAACATTATACATTAATCCATGTTCAGTAAAATGAATATTTTTCGATCTGTGGATTATATATATTTCATGATGAATTTCGATTGGCATATATATTGCTACTTTTTTTCTTTTATTGGTTGCTCAAAACATTAAAAATCTCTTGACATATAATATTTCATACATTAGATTCAAGTGGCTTATGAACTCCCATTTTTAGCCCAAATAGAGATTACAGAATCACATCGATTACACATCCACATTTTTACATAATGCCCTATTAGCTACTGTTGTATTCTGCTACCTTTCCTATACTCTACTATCTCCCCTCCCCTTCCTTCCGATCTTCTCTATTTTCCCCATCTACTGTAATTTATTTCACTCCATGTTTATTTTCCCATTCCACTCACAACAATATGTAATTTTGTGTAACAATGAGGGTCTCCCTCCATTACCATGCAATTTCCCTTTTCTCTCACTTACCCTCCCACCTCATGTCTCTGTTTAAAGTTAATCTTTTCTTGCTGCTATTGCTCCCTGCTCTGTTCTTAGTTGCTCTCATTATATCAAAGAAGACATTTGGTATTTATTTTTTAGGGATTGGCTATCTTCACTAAGCATAATCTGCTCCAGTGCCATCCATTTTTCTGCAAATTTTATGATTTTGTCATTTGTTAGTGCTGCGTAATACTCCATAGTGTATAAGTGCCACATTTTTTTTATCCATTCATCTATTGAAGGGCATCTGGGTTGGATCCACAGTGTATCAATTGTGAATTGTACTGCTATGAAAATCCATGTGGTAGTATCCCTGTATTACTCTCTTTTAAGGTCTTCATGGAATAGTCAGAGAAGGGCAATAGCTGAGTCAAATTGTGGTTCCATTCACAGCTTTCCCAGGAATCTCCATACTGCTTTCCAAATTGGCCACACCAGTTTACAGTCCCACCAGCAATGTACAAGAGTATCTTTTACCCCACATCCTTGCCAGCACTTGTTGTTGTTTGACTTCATAATGGCTACCAATTTACTGGAGTGAGATGGTATCTTAGGGTGATTTTGATTTGAATTTCTCTGACTGCTAGAAATGGTGAGCATTTTATTATGTACTTGATGAATGATTGTATGTCCTCCTCTGAGAAGTGTCTGTTCAAGTCCTTGACCCATTTGTTTATTGGGTTATTTGTTATCTTATTGTCTAATTTTTTGAGTTTTTTTATATTCTGGATATTAGGCCTCTATCTGAAGTGTGAGGAGTAAAAATTTGTTCCCATGATGTATGCTCCTTATTTACTTCTCTTATTCTTTCTCTTGCTGATAAAAAACTTTTCAGTTTAAGTAGTCCCATTTGTTGATTCTTGTTATTAACTCTTGTGCTATGGATGTCATATAAAGGAATTTGGAGCCCGACCCCATAATATGTAGATCAGAGCCAACTTTTTCTTCTATCAGACACAGAGTCTCTGATTTGATATCTAGCACCTTGATCCACTATGAGTTAACTTTTGTGCATGGCGAGAGAAAGGAATTCAGTTTCATTTTGTTGCACATGGATTTCCATTTTTCCCAACACCATTTGTTGAAGATACTATATTTCCTCCATTGCATGCTTTTAGCTCCTTTATCAAATATAAAATAGTTGTAGCTTTTTGGATTAATCTCTGTGTCCTCCATTCTGTACCATTGGTCCACCCGCCTGTTTTGGTACCAGTACCATGCTGGGTTTTTTTTAATTAATTTTATTGTAGGTTGTTCAAAACATTTCATAGTTCTTGATATATCATATTTCACACTTTGATTCAAGTGGGATATGAGCTCCCATTTTTACCCCATATACAGAATGCAGAATCACATCAATTGCACAACCATTGATTTACATATTGCCATTCTGGTGACTGTTGTATTCTGTTGCCTTTCCTATCCTCTACTATCCCCCCTCCCCCCTCCCCTCCCCTCTTCTCTCTCTACCTCCTCTACTGTAATTCATTTCTCCCCCTTATATTTTTCCTCCTTTCCCCTCACTTCCTCTTGTATGTAATTTTGTATACCCCTGAGGGTCTCTTTCCATTTACATGCAATTTTCCTTCTCTCTCCCTTTCCCTCCCACCTCTCATCCCTGTTTAATGTTAATCTTCTTCTCATGCTCTTCGTCCCTACTCTGTTCTTAGTTACTCTCCTTATATCAAAGAAGATATTTGGCATTTGTTTTTAAGGGATTGGCTAGCTTCACTTAGCATAACCTGCTCTAATGCCATCCATTTCCCTCCAAATTCTATGATTTTGTCATTTCTTAATGCAGAGTAATATTCCATTGTGTATAAATGCCACATTTTTTTATCCATTCTTCTATTGAAGGACATCTATGTTGGTTCCACAGTCTTGCTATTGTGAATTGTGCTGCTATGAACATGGATGTAGCAGTGGCCCTATAGTGTGCTCTTTTTAGGTCTTTAGGGAATAGACCGAGAAGGAGAATAGCTGGATCAAATGGTGGTTCCATCCCGAGCTTTCCAAGAAATCTCCATACTGCTTTCCAAATTGGGCGCACCAATTTGCAGTCCCACCAGTAATGTACAAGAGTACACTTTTCCCGACATCCTCGCCAGCACTTGTTGTTGTTTGACTTCCTAATGGCTGCCAATCTTACTGGAGTGAGATGGTATCTTAGGGTGGTTTTTATTTGCATTTCTCTGACTCCTAGAGATGGTGAGCATTTTTTCATATACTTCTTGATTGATTGTATGTCCTCCTCTGAGAAATTTCTGTTCAGGTCCTTGGCCCATTTGTTAATTGGGTTATTTGTTATCTCATTGTCTAATTTTTTTAGTTCTTTGTATATTCTGGATATTAGGGCTCTGTCTGAAGTGTGAGGAGTAAAGATTTGTTCCCAGGACGTAGGCTACCTATTTACCTCTCTTATTGTTTCTTTTGCTGAGAAAATAACTTTTTAGTTTGAGTAAGTCCCATTTGTTGGTTCTAGTTATTAACTGTTGTGCTATGGGTGTCCTATTTAGGAATTTGGATCCCGACCCCACAGTATGTAGATCATAGCCAACTTTTTCTTCTATCAGACGCCATGTCTCTGATTTGATATCAAGTTCCTTGATCCACTTTGAGTTAACTTTTGTGCATGGTGAGAGAAAGGGATTCAGTTTCATTTTGTTGCATATGGATTTCCAGTTTTCCCAACACCATTTTTTGAAGATGCTAGCCTTCTTCCATTGCATGCTTTTAGCCCCTTTATCGAATATAAGATAGTTGTAGTTTTGTGGATTGGTTTCTGTGTCCTCTATTCTGTACCATTGGTCCACCCGCCTGTTTTGGTACCAGTACCATGCTGTTTTTGTTTCTATTGCTCTGTAGTATAGTTTGAAGTCTGGTATAGCTATACCGACTGATTCACACTTCCTGCTTAGCAATGTTTTTGCTATTCTGGGTCTTTTATTTTTCCATATGAATTTCATGATTGCTTTCTCTATTTCTACAAGAAATGCCATTGGGATTTTGATTGGCATTGCATTAAACCTATTGAGAACTTTTGTTAATATCGCCATTTTGATGATGTTAATTCTACCTATCCATGAACAGGGTATATTTTTCCATCTTTTAAGAACTTCTTCAATTCTCTCTTTAGGGTTCTGTAGTATTCATTGTATAAGTCTTACACCTCTTTTGTTAGGTTGATTCCCAAGTACTTTATTTTTTCTGAGGATATTATAAATGGGGTGGTTGTCCTCATATGTATTTTAGAGGATTTGTCGCTGATATACAGGAATGCCTTTGATTTATGCGTGTTGATTTTATATCCTGCCACTTTGCTGAATTCATTTATTAGCTCTAATAGTTTCTTTGTAGACCCTTTTGGGTCTGCTAGGTATACAATCATGTCATCTGCAAATAGTGATAATTTGAGTTCTTCTTTTCCTATTTTTATGCCTTTAATTTCTTTTGTCTGTCTAATTGCACTGGCCAGTGATTCGAGAACTATGTTGAACAGAAGTGGTGAGAGAGGGCATGCCTGTCTTGTACCAGATTTTAGAGGGAATGCCTTCAGTTTTTCTCCATTCAGAATGATGCTAGGCTGAGGCTTAGCATCGATATCTTTTACAATATTGAGGTATGTTCCTGTTATCCCTAGTTTTTCTAGAGTTTTGAACATAAAGGGATGCTGTACTTTGTCGAATGCTTTTTCCGCATCTATCGAGATGATCATATGGTTCTTATATTTAAGCCTATTGATGTGGTGAATAACATTTATTGATTTTCGTATACTGAACCAACCTTGCATCCCAGGGATAAATCCTACCTGATCATGGTGCACAATTTTTTTGATATGTTTTTGTATCTGGTTTGCGAGAAGTTTATTGAGCATTTTTGCATCTAGGTTCATTAGAGATATTGGTCTGTAGTTTTCTTTCTTTGGAGTGTCTTTGTCTGGTTTAGGAATCAGGGTGATGTTGGACTCATAGAATGAATTTGGAAGTTCTCCCTGTTTTTCATTTTCCTGAAATAGCTTGAAAAGTATTGGTATTAGTTCCTCTTTAAAGGTTTTGTAAAACTCTGCTGTATACCCATCCGGTCCTGGGCTTTTCTTAGTTGGTAGTCTTTTGATGGTTTCTTTATTTCCTCAGTTGATATTCGTCTGTTTAGGTTGTCAATATCCTCCTAACGCAATCTGGGCAAATCATATGACTTAAGAAATTTATCGATGCCTTCACTATCTTCTAATTTATTGGAGTATAAGGATTCAAAATAATTTCTGATAATCTTCTGTATTTCTGAAGTGTCTGTTGTGATATTGCCTTTTTCATCCCATATGCGAGTAATTTGAGTTCTCTCTCTTCTTCTCTTCATTAGCGTGGCTAATGGTCTGTCAATTTTATTTATTTTTTCAAAGAACCAACTTTTAGTTTTGTCAATTTTTTCAATTGTTTCTTTTGTTTCAATTTCATTAATTTTTGCTCTGATTTTAATTATTTCTTGTCTTCTACTTTTTTGCTGTTGTTTTGCTCTTCTTTTTCTAGGACATTGAGTTGAAGTATTAGATCATTTATTTGTTGGTTTTTTTCTTTTTTTAAGGAATGAACTCCAAGCAATAAATTTTCCTCTTAGAACTGCTTTCAATGTGTCCCATAGATTCCGATATGTTGTGTCTGTGTTTTCATTTATCTCTAAGAATTTTTTAATATCCTCCTTGATGTCTTCTATAACCCATTTATCATTCAGTAACCTATTTTTCATTCTCCAATTGATGCATGATTTTTCCTTACATCTTTTATCGTTGATTTTCAATTTCATTTCATTATGTTCAGATAAGATGCATGGTATTATCTCTACTCCTTTATATTGTCTAAGAGTTGCCCTGTGACATAATATATGATCTATTTTTGAGAAGGATCCAAGTGCTGCTGAGAAAAAAGTGTAACTGCTTGATCTTGGGTGGTATATTCTATATATGTCAATTAAGTCTAGGTTATTAATTATGTTATTGAGTTCTATAGATTCCTTATTCAACTTTTCTTTGTAAGATCTATCCAGTGGTGAGAGAGGTGTGTTGAAGTCTCCCATAATTATTGTATGGTGGTCTATTAGACTCTTGAACTTGAGAAGAGTTTGTTTGATGAACATAGCTGCACCATTGTTTGGGGCATATATATTTATGATTGTGATGTCTTTTTGGTGTATGGTTCCCTTGAGCTGTATGTAGTGTCCCTCTTCATCCCTTTTGATTAACTTTGGCTTGAAATCTATTTTATTTGATATGAGTATGGACACTCGTGCTTGTTTCCGAAGTCCATAAGAGTGATATGATTTTTCCCAACCTTTCACCTGCAGTCTATGTATGTCTTTTCCTATCAGATGCGTCTCCTGAAGGCAGCATATTGTTGGGTCTTGTTTTGTGATCCATTCTACTAGCCTGTGTCTCTTAATTCGTGAGTTTAAGCCATTAACATTTATGGTTATTATTGAGATATGGGTTGTTCTTCCAGTCATATTGGTTTATTTATGTTACTAAACATGGTTTGTTTTCCTCTTTGATTATTCCCCCTCTTTACTGTACTCCCTCCCGCTGTTGGTTTTCATTGTTATTTTCCATTTCCTCTTCCTGCAATGTTTTGCCGAGGATGTTTTGAAGAGATGGTTTTCTAGCTTCAAATTCTTTTCACTTTTGTGTATCATGGAAGGTTTTAATTTCATCTTCCATACTGAAGCTTAATTTTGCTCGATACACAATTCTTGGTTGGAACCCATTTTCTTTCAGTGTTTCAAATATGTTATTCCAGGATCTTCTAGCTTTCAGAGTCTGTGTTGAAAGATCAGCTGTTATCCTGATTGGTTTACCCCTAAATGTAATCTGCTTCCTTTCTCTTGTAGCTTTTAAAATTCTCTCCTTATTCTGTATGTTGGGCATCTTCATTATAATGTGTCTAGGTGTGGATCTCTTATGATTTTGCACATTCGGCGTCCCGTAGGCTTCTAGGATATGGGATTCTGTCTCATTCTTCAAGTCTGGGAAGTTTTCTCATATTATTTCATTGAATAGATTGCTCATTCCTTTTGTTTGGAACTCTATACCTTCCTGTATCCCAATGACTCTTAAGTTTGGTCTCTTCATGTTATCCCATATTTCTTGAATGTTCTGCTCATGGTTTCTTAACAGCTTTGCTGAGCTGTCTATGTTCTTCTCCAGTTGAAATACTTTGTCTTCATTTTCTGATGTTCTATCTTCTAAGTGTTCTACTCTGCTGATAGTATTCTCAATTGAGTTTTTAATTTGGTTTATTGTTTCCTGCATTTCCAGGATTTCTGTTTGTTTGTTTTTTATAACCTTGATCTCCCTGTATAATTGATCTTTTGCTTCTTGTATTTGTTTATGTAATTCATTTTCGAAGTGTTCGAAGTGGTCTTTCATTGTCTGATTATGCTCTCTAATGTCTTCCTTGAGACTCCAGATAATCTGAAGCATGTATATCCTGAATTCTTTATCTGACATTCCATCTGCAGCAGATATTACCTCTTCTAAAGTTGAGTTGACCTGCATTGCTTGTGGTCCTTTCTTTCCTTGTCTTTTCATACTGATCGCGTTTCTTTCTGCTTGGTGAAACTGTTGTGTTATTGATTTTCCCCCTATATATTTATATTGCTCTTGTATAGTTGCAAAGTCTCCCTCGCAGGCTTTGGCGGTGGTTCTGCCCCTCTTCCAATTGGGGCAATGTGCCTACTACGCCGGCAGGCTGCTGTGCCTCTACTTTCGGTAGGCCTGTTCTTTCGGTGGTCACAGGTTGGCCTACCTTGCAGGCGTGAGCAGCGGCTCTGCAACTCCGCTGGCCGCTAGGCCTGTTCTGTCTGTCGTTTGCAGGTCTGTCTACCTAACAGGTGCTGGTGGCGGCTCTGCCCCTCCCCCAACAGGGGTGATGTGTCAGACGGGCCACTGGGCCTGTTTTGTCAGTGGTCACGGTATCGCCTACCTTGCAGGTGGGTGGGGCAGCTGTGCCCCTCTGCAGGTTTCTGGGCCTGACCTGCCGGTGGGTCGCAGGTCATTCATTTTTTAGTTCTAGTAGTTTTTGTACACCTTTTTGTGTCTTCTATGTATAGAATAATGTCACCCGAAAATAGTGATAATTTACGTTCTTATTTTCCTATTTTTATGCCTTTTATTTCTTTAGTATGTCTAATTGCTCTGGCCAGTGTTTCGAGAACTATATGGAATAGAAGTGGTGAGAGAGGGCATCCCTGTCTTGTTCCAGATTTTAGAAGAAATGCCTTCAATTTTTCTCCATTCATAATGATGCTAGCCTGAGGCTTAGCATAGATAGCTTTTACAATGTCGAGGTAACTTCCTGTTATCCTTATTTTTTCTAATGTTTTGAACATAAAGGGATGCTGTACTTTGTCAAATGCTTTTTTTGCTTCTATCGAGATGATCATATGGTTCTTATCTTTAAGTCTATTGATGTGGTGAATAACATTTATTGATTTCCGTATATTGAACCATCCTTGCATCCCAGCTATGAATCCTACTTGATCATGGTGCATAATTTTTTTGATGTGCCTTTGTATTCGATTCACCAGAGTTTTATTGAGGATTTTTGCATGTAGGTTCATCAGATATATTGGTCTGTAGTTTTCTTTCTTTGAGGTGTCTTTTTCTGATTTCGGAATCAGCGTGATGTTGGCCTCATAGAATGAATTTGGAAGAGCTCCCTCTTTTTCTCTATGCTGAAATAACTTGAAAAGTATTGGTATTAAATCTTCTTTAAATGTTTTGTAAAACTCCGCTGTATAGCCATCCGTTCCTGGGCTTTTCTTGGTTTGTAGTCTTTTGATTGCTTCTTCTGTTTCATCCATTGACATTGGTCTGTTTAAATTGTGTGTATCTTTCTGACTCAGTCTGGGAATATCATATGACTTAAGAGATTTATCGATGTCTTCAATATATTCTATTTTATTGGAATATAGGTTTTCTAAATAATTTCTAATTGTCTTCTGTATTTCGGAAGCATCTGTTGTAATATTGCCTTTTTCATCCCATATGTTAGTAATTTGAGTTCTCTCTTTTCTTCTCTTCATTAGCATGCCTAAGGGTCTGTCGAACATATTTATTTTTTCGAAGAACCACCTTTTAGTTTTGTTAATTTTTTCAATAGTTTCTTTTGTTTCAATTTCGTTGATTTCTGCTCTGATTTTAATTATTTCTTGCTTTCTGCTACATTTTTTGTTGTTTTGCTCTTCCTTTTCTAGGGCTTTGAGTTGAAGTGTGAGCTCATTTATTTGTTCGTTTTTACTTTTTTTCAGGAATGACCTCCAGGCGATGAATTTCTCTCTTAAAACTGCTTTCATTGTGTCCCATAGATTCTGATATATTGCGTCTGTATTTTCATGTATCTCTAAGAATTTTTTGATTTCCTCCTTTATATCTTCTGTAACCCACTGATCATTCAGTAACATATTGTTCATTTTCCATGTGATGTAGGATTTTTCCTTCCTTTTTTTATCATTGGTTTCCAGTTTCATTCCATTATGATCAGAAAAAATTCATGGTATTATCTCAACCCCTGTATATTTACTGAGGGTTGCCCTATGACATAATATATGGTCTATTTTTGAGAAGGATCCACGTGCTACTGAGAAAAAAGTATATCCACTTGATGATGATTGATATATTCGATATATGTCAGTTAAGTCTAGGTTATTGATTGTGATATTGAGTTCTATAGTTTCTTTATTCACTTTTGTTTGGAGGATCTGTCCAATGGTGAGAGAGGTGTGTTGAAGTCACCCATAATTATTGTGTTGTGGTCTATTTCATTCTGGAACTTGAGGTGAATTTGTTTTTTGAACATTGCAGCACCATTATTTGGTGCATAAATATTGATAATTTTTATGTCTTGTTGGTGAATGGTTCCTTTTAACAGTATATAATGTCCTTTCTTATCCCTTTTGATTAAATTAGTCTTGAAGTCAATTTTATTCGATATGAGCATGGCCACCCCTGCTTGCTTATGGGGAGCGTTGCATGGTATATTTTTTCCAAAACTTGCACCTTCAGCCTGTGTATGTCTTTTCCATTCAGATGTGTCTTCTGGAGGCAACATATTGTTGGATTCATTTTTAATCCAAGTTACCAGCCTATGTTGCGTTATTGGAGAGTTTAAGCCATTAACATTTAGAGTCACTATTGATATATGGTTTGTACTGCCGCTTATGATTGATGATTCATCTTTTTTTTTTTTAATTTAGTTTGTTTCTCTATGATTAGCTTTTCCCCCACCCTCAGTCATTACTGAGGCACTTCCCACTGATGGTTTTGGTTGTTGATTTTCATTTCTTCTTCGTGTATTGTTTTGCTCAAGATGCTTTGCAATGCTGCTTTTCTGGCTACAAATTCTTTTACCTTTTGTTTATCATGAAATATTTTTATTTCATCATCATACCTGCAGCTTAATTTTGCTGGATACAGAATTCTTGGTTGGCATTCATTGTCTATCAGTGTTTGAAATACGTTGTTCCAGGATCTTCTCGCTTTCAGCGACTGTGATGAAAAATCCATTCTCAACCTTATTGGTTTACCCCTTAATGTAATCTGCCTCCTTTCTCTTAGAGCTTTTAATATTTTCTCTTTGTTTTGTATATTGGATATCTTCATAACAATGTGTCTTGGTGTTGGTCTACTGTGATTTTGTGTGCTCCGTGTCCTGTAAGCATGTCCTATTTGTATATCCATTTACTTTGTATTTCTGGAAATATTTCTGTAATTATTTCATTCAATAGATTACTAATTCCCTTGGTTTGAATCTGTGTACCTATCCAGATGACTCATTAATTTTTTTTATGTTATCCCATATCTCTTGGATGTTTTACTCATGATTTTTTACCAGCCTTTCTGTGTTGGCTAGATTCATTTCAAGATGATATATTTTGTCTTCATTATCTGACATTCTGTCTTCTACTTGCTCCACAGTGTTAGTGATACTCTCAATTGACTTTTTAATTTGGTTTATCGTTTCCTTCATTTCTAGAATTATTGTTTGATTTTTTTATAATCTCAATCTCCTGATAAAGATGCATAACTTCTTCTTTTATCTGTTTATGTAATTCATTTTCAATGTGTTCTTTCACTGTTTGGATTTGCTGTCTCGTATCCTCTTTAAGTTTCAATTCCATCTGTCTAAGGTATTCCTTGAGTTCTTTATATGACCATTTTTCTGATGACTATAGGTCCTCCTGAATATTTTGGCTGTCCTTCGTTGTTTGTACTTATTTTCTTCCTTGATTTTTTGTGCTGCTCATGTTACTTCTTGCTCTGTTTGACTGTTGAGTTACTGCTTACTCTTATAAATTTATTTGATGCTTGGAAGAAAAGATATTAGAAGGAAAGGGAAGAAGTCACTAAAGAGAATGAGAGTAGGCAGGTAGAATTCGAGGAAGGGGAAATCAGAAAATTGAAAAGAAATGATAAGACAAAAGAAAAAATAGAAAAGAAAGAAAGAAAGAAAAAAATTTAAAAATAATGATCATTTAAAAGATGTAAATTAAAGTTTAAAATAATAATAATAATAAAATAATAATATTTAAAAAATGAAAACATATTAAAAAGTTAAAGTACAACAACAAAAAATATGAATTTACATAAATAATCTAAACCCCACACTCAGTAGGGCTCAAGTTGGAAAAGTAGAGCAGTATTAACGCCAGGCCTATTTTTTCACTTCTGTTTCACAGGAAGACAGTCCAGGCAACCCTGATGTTAGGCAAATGAGGGGCAAGGGAGCTTATTTTGGACACGGACGTGGGCTGTGTACCTCATGGAAACCTCCAGCCGGAGGTTATGATGAGTGTCTACATGGAAGAAGATGAGGGCCATGTTTGGGTGTTTTGGTTTTAACTGTGAACATTTGTATGGCGGTAGGAAGAGATGACTGGGTACACCCTGGCTTGAACTCTTGTGTGATTCAACATAGACACTGAGTTCTGGAATTGACCTCAGAGAAGTATTGCCATGGATTGTGTTGGGCTTTTAGAAGGCCATGCATGAGAGTCGCCCTTGGAAAGTGAGATCTACGCCCAAGTTGGCTTTCCACAGAGCAAAGGGAATCTCAGCCAGGATATCACATGATTTTATTCTGAAAGACTTGGCAGCCATAGTTGAGAGTGAAAACACACATGGACCTCACATTGTAGACCTCAATGGGCCTGGCTTCATGTGACCTTTTGGCCACCCTTTGGGAAGCCTTGCCTCTGAGAGTTCTCCAGAGCTTTCATTGAAATGAGCTTACTCAACATTTAATGGTTAATGAATGAATTGAAACCCACAGTGCCTACAACTTCTTCCTTGAATAATGGCTAGATGAATACCATGAAATTTTTGAAATTCCCAAGACTAGGTGTCACAGGAGAACCTTTGGATGTCCTCTAGCTGATCATGAGAATACAAGACATTGCCTTTATTGACTGGGTTTCATGAAAATGGTGTATAACAGAGATGCAAGTAAGTTGGAACCTGCTGAGTAGTGTTCCTAGAGCCGTGGTGGGCAGGTGTGTGATAAAATATCTCTGGTGTGGCCATGTTTATCTGCCATTGGTGTCCAAATAACTTGTGACTGACATTTTCCAGCCAGTAGACCCTTATATGTAAAAGAATCTTGTTATATGGAGAGGTTTCAGGGCAATGTTCAGAATCAGGTTGCTATGGTCAATGGGCAAGCTATGTGGGATAGAAGCCTGGTTGGTGCATTCTCCAACAGAACCCAACCCACCACAACTGAAAGAACTCCCTACAGCACTGTGTCCCAGTTGAACTCTTTTTATTTCATGAAGCAAATACCAAACTCCTAGTGCAACAGCAAAAAACACCACAAAGAGTGGAAGATGACCAAATGGCTTCACAGTCCAGATGAGGAGACACTTGCCCTCAGTGGCCACAGTTTACCTACAAAGAGAAAATTCAGCACTGCTGCCTCATGTTCATCAGAAAATAAGAAACCATGTCATCCATGTCACATAGATGCAGACCCAGCTTTGATGGTCTCACTACAAAGGAAGCTAATGCTCCTGACAACAAAATATATTTCAAGTGCTCACCCTCAGAGGTAGTTTCTCCAGATGTTAGGCCAGCAGAGCTTCATGTTTGTGGAGTGTTTACCCTGTCCCTTACTTTTGGAAACTCCTCTACCACCTTCAAATTTGTGAACCGCTGAGCATTTTCTATAACAGGTATGTATTCACAGATTTTCTAACTCTTCTCCTCTAATTGTGTCTTACATGGGGGGAAGGTAATGCCAAGGCATTGTTCTGAATGAGAGTGGGAAGATTTTTGTGTAGCACATATTTGCATACACATTGCATACATTTTCCAATTTTCCATTCGAAATACTGAATCCCTGACACTAACAAATTCCCTTCTAGACTTTTACTTCTAATCTTAATATGATGGAGAAAAATAACCCAAACAAAATAGAAATACAAGAGGTTCACAGGAGGCATGGTGTATAGTTGGACTTGCCTTTCCTATGATAAATGGAGGTGCTATAAATCTAGCAAATTTTAATTGAAACAGTTCTTTATGTGTTTTAAAAGTTAACAAATATGTGAATAACTGTCTCCCTTTCTCTGTAGTCTATTCAGCACATGTATTTTTTTATGCACATATTGAATTCTACCTGGTATCACACATACATTCTGTGAGGTGGCTGACTTGGCAGATACAAACTGTAAGAAAAGATCACTCCTACTAAACGCTGTTGGAACTGAAAATTCAACATATGGGTCAGCTTTCTAGTTGAACAACATAAATTGATGTTCAGGAAAATGAGTATTTTTGGATCTGTGGATGACATATATTTCATGGTGAATTTCAATTGGCATACATAATGCTACTTTTTAATGTCTCTCTGTGTGTGTGTATCTATCTATCTATCTATCTATCTCTATATTTATATATATGTATTCACTCTCCAGATTTTTCAAAATATGAAATGTATTTGTCTTGTTTTACACTCCCTAAATTCATTCATATTTATGTATGTGGATTTATAATCAACTTTTCACAAGTTTATTCTCAGAAATATTCATCCACCTGAAATACATATTCGTTTCCAGTACTGAAAACTAACTTCAGGGGATCATATGATGGCAGCGAAAGGAGTGCATCAACCCCATATACAGCATCACTGTGCAAGAGAATGACGAATTTCCAGCAAAATTTGGGTGCTCCAAAACCTAGTGGAAGTATTTCCATCTCATGAGGATTAGCTACGGGGCTCAAACGTGAGTGATTTGTCCTCATGGAGCGTCATGCTGCTTATTCAGCAAATCGCCCTGCGGCTAGAGTCTGTGGCGCATGCTGGCAAACAATGAGATAGCAACACAAATATTCAGTGGTGCGGATTCTGTGGGCTCCTGCCAGCTGTACAATCACTGTGCTCATTGCTGAATTCTGGGTTTGAGACCGGGGAAGGACGCGGTCCAATTAAGTTTTCCACACCAGTCAGACCACAGAGGAAGCCAGGGGCCACCATCTTGGAGAGCTGACGTCACCATTCCTGTTTTCAACTCATAGCAGCTCATTCAGATATAGAACAGGTAATCTCAGGCTGCCATTCGCCTGTGTCTCGGAGACAAATTACTCAGGCCTGTTCCTATCAGAACATACACCAAGCCCAGAGTGGCCGAATTCTGGCTCCTGGAACTGATCAGGCCCAGGGCTAAAGAACCCGCGGAAACTCCTTCTCGGTCTAGGTCTTGCTGAATACTGTGGAGGTAAATACCTACCGAGCCTTCATAGGCAGTGGCAACAGGATTGAGACGGGGCTTGTGAGGGCTGGTCAGGACTCACCCATTGCTTTGGTCATCCGGCAAAGGGAACGAAATGCTGCCATTCGCATGGGATACCAACATGTTAGAGATCTGATGTCATCACAAAGTGGTGGAGGAGATAACTTCATCGATACCACCGGTGACAGAAACAGTTGGTCTCCTGGTAAAAAAAAGTGAGTCACAAACACCCGAGTCTCTCTCACTTTGTCTTCAAGCCAGAGGGGCAGAGCAGAGCCGCCGCCCATGCCCGGCACAGGCCCAGCGACCTGCAGGCGTGGTAGTCATGTCATCCCAATTGGAGTAGTGACAGAGCAGAGCTGCCGCCCGTGCCCGGAACAGGCCCATCAACCAGCAGGTGTGGTAGTCACGTCACCCCAATTTGAGTAGGGGCAGAGCAGAGCCACCGCTTATGCCCAGAACAGGCCCAACGACCCGCTGGTGTGGTAGACACGGCACCCCTATTGGAGTAGTGGCAAAGCAGAGCCTTCTCCTGCGCCCAGTACAAGCCCAGCGGCCCAACAGCATGGTTGTTAGGTCACCCCAATAGGAATAGGGGCAGAGCAGAGCCACTGCCCAAAACAAAACAGTTTCAACAAGCAGAGAGAAATGCGAGCAGTATGAAAAGACAAGGAAAGAAAGGACCACAAGCAATGCAGGTCAACACAACTTTAGAAGAGGTAATAGCTGCATCAGATGGAATGTCAGATAAAGAATTCAGGATACTCATGCTTTAGATGATCTGGAGTCTCAAGGAAGACATTAGACAACAAAATCAGACAATTAAAGATCACTTCGACAATGAATTACATAAACAAATCCAATAAGCAAAAGATCAACTATATAGGGAGATAGAGGTTGTAAAAACAAACAAACAGAAATCCTAGAATTGCAGGAAGGAATAATCCAACTTAAAAACTCAATTGAGAATACTACCAGGAGAGTAGAACACTTAGAACATAGAACATCAGACAATGAAGACAAAGTATTTCAACTTGAAAAGAACATATACCACTCAGCAAGACTGTTAAGAAACCCCGAACAGAATATCCAAGAAATATGGGATAACATAAAGAGGCCAAACTTAACAGTCATTGGGATACAGGAAGGTATAGAGGTCCAAACCAAAGGAATGAGCAACCTATTCAATGAAATAATACGAGAAAACTTCCCAGACTTGATAAATAAAACAGAATCCCAAGTCCTAGAAGCCTACAGAACGCCGAATGTGCAAAATCATAAGAGAGCCACAACTAGATACATTATAATGAAGATGCCCAACAAACAGAAAAAGGAGAGAATTTTAAAAGCTACAAGAGAAAGGAAGCAGATTACGTTTAAGGGTAAACCAATCAGGATAACAGCTGATCTTTCAACACAGACTCTGAAAGCTAGAAGATCCTGGAATAACATATTTGAAACACTGAAAGAAAGTGGGTTCCAACCAAGAATTGTGTATCTAGCGAAATTAAGCTTCAGTATGGAAGATGAAATTAAAACCTTCCTCGATAAACAAAAGTGAAAAGAATTTGCAGCTAGAAAACCATCTCTTCAAAACATCCTCGGCAAAACATTGCAGGAAGAGGAAATGGAAAATAACAATCAAAACCAACAGTGGGAGGTAGGACATTAAAGGGGGGAAAATAATCAAAGAGGAAAACAAACCATGTTTAGTAACATAAATAAACAAATATGGCTGGAAGAACAACCCATATCTCAATAATAACCCTAAATGTTAATGGCTTAAACTCACCAATAAAGACACACTGGCTAGTAGAATTGAACAAAAAACAAGACCCAACAATATGCTGCCTACAGGAGATGCATTTGATAGGAAAATGCATACATATACTGACGGTGAAAGTTTGGGAAAAATCATATCACTCATATGGACTTCGGAAACAAGCAGGAGAGTCCATACTCATATCAAATAAAATAGATTTTGAGCCAAAGTTAATCAAAAGGGATAAAGAGAGACACTACATACTGCTCAAGGGAACCATACACCAACAAGAGACAGCAATCATTAATATATATGCCCCAAACAATGGTGCAGCTACGTTCATCAAACAAACTCTTCTCAAGTTCAAGAGTCTAATACACCACAATACAGTAATCATGGGAGACATGAAAACACCTCTCTCACCACTGGACAGATCTTCCAAACAAGGAATAAGGATTAAGGAAACTATAGAACTCAATAACACAATTAATAACCTAGACTTATTTGAGATATGTAGAATATAACACCCAACATCAAACAGTTACCTTTTTTCTCAGCAGCACATGTATCCTTCTAAAAAATGATCATATATTATGTCACAGGGCAACTCTTAGACAATATAAAGGAATACAGATAATACCATGCATATTATCTGATCATAATGGAATGAAACTAAAAATCAATGATAAAAGAAGGAAGGAAAAATCATGCATCACTTGGAGAATGAACAATAGGTTACTGAGTGATCAATGGGTTATAGAAGACATCAAGGAGGAAATTTAAAAATTCTTAGAGATAAATGAAAACACAGACACAACATATCGGAATCTATGGGACACATTGAAAGCAGTTCTAACAGGAAAATTCATTGCTTGGAGTTCATTCCTTAAAAAAAGAAACAACCAACAAATAAATGATCTCATACTTCATCTCAAAATCCTAGAAAAAGAAGACGAAAGAAACAGCAAAAGAAGTAGAAGGCAAGAAATAATTAAAATCAAAGCTGAAATTAATGAAATTGAAACAAAAGAAACAATTGAAAAAACTTGACAAAAGTAGAAGTTGGTTCTTTGAAAAAATAAATAAAATTGACAGACCCTTAGCCATGCTATGAAAGAGAAGAAGAGAGAACTCAAATTACTAGCATAAGGGATTAAAAAAGAAAATATCACAACAGATATTTCTGAAATACAGGAGATAATCAGAAATTATTTTGAATCCTTATACTCCAAACAAATAGAAGACAGTGAAGGTATCTATAAATTTCTTAAGTCATATGATCTGCCCATATTGAGTCAGGAGGATATAGACAACATAAACAGACCAATATCAATTGAGGAAATAGAAGAAACCATCAATCCACTACCAACTTAGAAAAGCCCAGGACCGTATGGGTATACAGCAGAGTTTAACAAAACCTTTAAAGAGGAACAAATACCAATATTTTTCAAGGTGTTTCAGGAAATTGAAAAAGAGGGAGATCTTCCAAATTCATTCTACGAGGCCAAGATCACCCTGATTCTTACACCAGACAAAGACACTTCAAAGAAAGAAAACTACAGACCGATATCTCTAATTAACCTACATGAAAAAATCCTCAATAAAATTCTGGTGAATTGGATACAAAAACATATCAAAAAAATTGTGAATCCTGATCAAGTAGGATTCATCCGTGTGATGCAAGGCTGGTTCAATATACGGAAATCAATAAATGTTATTCACCACATCAATTGACTTAAAAATAAGAACCATATGATCATCTCGGTAGATGCAAAAAAAAGCATTCAATAAAGTACAGCATTCTGTTATGTTCAACACTCTAGAAAAACTAGTGATAAGAGGAACATACCTCAATATTGTAAAAGCAATCTATGCTAAGCCTCAGGCTAGCATCATTCTGAATGGAGAAAAATTGAAGGCATTCTCTCTAAAATCTGTAAAAAGACAGGGATGCCCTCTCTCACCACTTCTGTTCAACAAAGTTCTCGAAACACTAGCCAGAGCATTTAGACAGACGAAAGAAATAAAAGGCGTAAAAATTGGAAAAGAAGAACTTAAATTATCAGATCACATGATTCTATGTCTAGCAGTCCCAAAAGGGTCTACAAAGAAACTAATAGAGCTAATAAATGAATTCAGCAAAGTGGCAGGATATAAAATCAACATGCATAAATCAAAGGCATTCCTGCATATCAGCGACAAATCCTCTGAAATAGAAATGAG
Source organism: Callospermophilus lateralis (assembly GCF_048772815.1). Taxonomy (NCBI): domain Eukaryota; kingdom Metazoa; phylum Chordata; class Mammalia; order Rodentia; family Sciuridae; genus Callospermophilus; species Callospermophilus lateralis. The sequence continues at coordinate 483,558 of NW_027512425.1, forward strand.
GACAACCACTCCATACACAATATCCTAAAAAAATAATAATAATAATTAGGAATCAACCTAACAAAAGATGTGAAAGTCTTATACAATGAAAACTACAGAACCCTAAAGAGAGAAATAGAAGAAGATCTTAGAAGATGTAAAAATATATCCTGTTCATGGATAGGCAGAACTAATATCATCAAAATGGTGATATTACCAAAAGTTCTCAATAGGTTTAATGCAATGCCAATCAAAATCCAAACGGAATTTTTTCTAGAAATAGAGAAAGCAATCATGAAATTCATATGGAAAAATAAAAGACACAGAATAAAAAAAACAACACTAAGCAGGAAGTGTGAATCAGGCGGCATAGCGATACCAGACTTCAAACTATACTACAGAAAAAGAGTAACAAAAAAACCATGGTACTGGTACCAAAACAGGCGGGTGGACCAATGGTTCAGAATAGAGGACACAGAAACCAAGCCAGGAAACTACAACTATCTTATATTTGATGGAGGGGCTAAAAGCATGCAATGAAGGAAAATAGCATCTGCAAAAAATGGTGCTGGGAAAACATGGAATCCATATGTAACAAAATGAAACTGAATCCCTTTCTCTCGCCATGCACAAAAGTTAACTCAAAATGGATCAAGGAGCTTGATATCAAATCAGAGACATGGCGTCTGATAGAAGAAAAAGTTGGCTATGATCTACATACTGTGGGGTCGGGATCCAAATTCCTGAATAGGACACCCATAGCACAAGAGTTAATAACTAGAATCAACAAATATATCAAACTAAAAAGTTTTTTATCAGCAAAAGGAACAATAAGAGAGGTAAATAGGGAGCCTAAATCCTGGGAACAAATCTTTACTCCTCACACTTCAGATAGAGCCCTAATATTCAGAGTATACAAAAAACTCAAAAAAAAATAGACAATAAGATAACAAATAACCCAATAAACAAATGGGCCAAGAACCAGAACAGACACTTCTCAGAGAAGTACATACAATCAAAAAACAAGTACATGAAAAAATGCTCACCATCCCCAGCAGTCAGAGAAATGCAAATCAAAACCACCGTAAGATACCATCTCATTCCAGTAAGATTGGCAGCCATTATGAAGTCAAACAACAACAAGTGCTGGTGAGGATGTGGAGAAACAGGTACACTTGTACATTATTGGAGGCACTGCTAATTGGTAGAGCCAATTTGGAAAGCATTATGGAGATTTCTTGGAAAGCTGTGAATGGAACTACCATTTGACCCAGCTATTCCTCTTCTCGGTCTATTCCCTAAAGACCCTAAAAGAGCATGCTACAGGGACACTGATACATTGATGTTCATAGCAGCACAATTCACAATAGCAAGACTGTGTAACCAACCTAGATGCTGTTCAATAGAAGAATGGATAAAAAAATGTGGCACTTATACACAATGGAGTATTACTCTGCTTTAAAAAATGACAAAACCATAGAATTTGCAGGAAAATAGATGGCATTAGAGCAGATTATGCAAAGTGAAGCTAGCCAATCCCTAAAAAAACAAATGCCAAATGCCTTCTTTGATAAAAGGAGAGTAACTACGAACAGAGTAGGGATGAAGAGCATGAGAAGAAGATTAATATTAAATAGAAATGAGAGGTGGGAGAGAAAGGGAGAGAGAAGGGAAATTGCATGGAAATGGAAGTAGACCCTCAGGGTTATACAAAATTACATAAAAGAGGATGTGAGGGGAAAGGGAAAAATAATACAAAAGGGAGAAATTTATTACAGTAGAGGGGGTAGAGAGAGGAGAGGGGAAGAGAGCGGAGGGGAGGAGGGATAGTAGAGGATAGAAAAGGCAGCAGAATACAATAGACACTAGTATGGCAATGTGTCAATCAATTGATGTGTAAGTGATGTGATTCTGCAATCTGTATACGGGGTAAAAATGGGAGTTCATAACCCACTTGAATCAAAGTGTGAAATATGATATATCAAGAAATAAATAATGTTTAGAACAACCATAAAAAATTAAAAAAAAAAAGAAAACTAACTTCGGTGAATGAGTCACGCGAATCCTAATATTTCTACAGTAACTGACCAAGTTTAACATCAATGCAAGTAGATTCCAATGGGACATGATGTGTATTTTTACGTTAATTTTTATTCAAAACTGGTACATTACAATTTCATCAGTTTATGCACATCATAGGATATATATTTCATAAACAATTTAGCAAATTTATAGGCATTTGTTTCACTTTCAATCACTTCCTGCTTCAAAACACATGTATTCCTCCATATTTCTTGACTGGTCTTTGCATGAGAATTCTTTCCGAACACATTATTTTCGATTTCCATAATCACTTTTGAAGCAAACTTCACACACTCTTCATGATAAATCAAAACACTAATATTACCATTAGATGTATAACTGGTTGGAATGAATGAATATATATCAATATAAGATTTATTGTATATTTTCAGATATCAATTCAATCCATTATTTAAAGTTGGAACCATTTATATTATTTATTCACAGTATGGTGTATTCATGCTTAATCTCTATATTCATGGACACAGGGTACACCTCTTTGTACCCCCAATACAAATTTTACGTCTTCAGTATATTGCTCCCAGAAATGGTGGTAGAAATTCTCATGTCACCTGATCTACATATAGATTTTATCACAGTAATATTCTGGACAAAAAATGTAAAGGTCACACTTATGATTGTACCAAAGACTAAATGGAAAGCGATCATGGATTACTAAAAACATCCTTGTCCAGGTTGCCTAATGCTCTCGAATGTCAATCCTATTGGTTACAACATATTTGTTTCTTCCTAAGATTATATATTCAAACTCAACCCTGGTGAAAATGTCTACTCCTATCACTCACTTAATACTTTGCCTGATTTCATAATGTCTCTATTGATATCTGCTTTTCTACATATTTTCCCAATTTCATCATAGTGCCTGACTCTTCATATGTGCTGACATTTACATTCACTCTCTATCCGAAACCCTATAGCTAAAGAATTTTTAGTCCCAATCCTACACTCACTCTTCTTCCTAAACCTACCGACTATCTTCCTAATTCTACTGACTATCCCTTTGGATTGGATGTTCTCTTCTACATTCAAACATCCAAGGTACAAGGTCCTATGCCATTGTATATCAAATTGTCTGAGACATCTTTGCAGAATATAATTCAAAACTAAGTATCCCAATTAAGGGCCCAATGCCCTTTTGGGCTTCAAATCATACCTAGATTTCTGTTTTCATACTTATATTTCACCTCGATATTCTTGTAAATATCGCAGGTTCGCAATACCATTATTTATCACACAGAATGATTGCTAACCCAAATCGAACCTGTTATTAAGCCTAAACATACACTGTTTCCTCAATCTCATTTTACAGAAGAGCAGGGATAGAGTCGTTCTTACAATACAGGAAAGTAGGGGACATTCCACCTGCTGAGAACCTCAAAGGTCCATTCAGAAATGATACCTGGAGAAGATGTAGGCAGCTATGAAGGACCTGAGAGAGCAAAAGTCATCTTCCATGGCAAACAACCTGGTCAGGATGAAGGGATGTGTCTGAATCAGCCTCTCTCTTTTTATTGTAGAGAAGATGGACCAAACCAGGCCTGTGTGGAGAGCTGCTGCTGGGTGCCTATGGTTGACATACCATTCTACCTTGTGAAAGTGTCACAGGAAGTAGGGGCAGCCTCCATCTCATGGGACACTTGGAAGCAACTGTTAGGACAAAGTGGTTGCCAAGGCAGTGACCTCATTCAGTTCCAAAGAAAGTGATATACCTCATTTCCTTGGTGATGGAACTCTCTGAACTTTGTATCCAAGAATCCAGGCACCCCGAGGCAGCCCCAGTCCCAGTGGACTCACTTGTTTCGATTTACCAAGGACAGAGTCAGTCTTTCTTGGTACCTACCGATGTGAGGATGGCCAAATGCCAGGAGAGCTCTGAAGAGGGACCTTTCCAGAAGAAGCAGGTAGTGGCTCACCCCTTTTTCTTGACAACTTCACAGAGTTGGCCAAGGAAACCAGATCTGAGAGAGGTCAGGCCATGTTCTGAGAATAGGTAGGAAAGTTGGTTTGTTTGGTTTGGAGTGGATTGTTTTTAGTAAGTCGTTTGACCAGGCGAGTGTTTCTATGTCTGTGTATCCCACTGTGTCCATTGTTGTAGACATTAGAAAAGAGAAAGCATTAATGGATGCGTCCAGTCTACTATAAATCTTCCCATAATTCATCCTGCCCAATTTATGAATGGACTGCAGCTTGTCTTATCGAGAGGCAACACATTCTATCTTCCTAAGTTCCTGTTTTCTTCCTGAATTCTGGCCACTCTCCAGAATAGGCTCATGGTTTTGTGTCCAAGATATGCACCACTACAAGCTCTGTGACATGGCCATGTACTGGATAGCGGAAGAGAATGGCCAGCCTTTCAGAAAACTCAGATATCAGTGTGAACAGAAATGTCTCAGTGGAAAAACCCCGCTTTGGGCCTTTTGCTTACCTATTGTTCTGTTGCACTGAATGTCAGGAAAGACTTGGTCTCAGGCCACCCCTTTGTGAAGCCTGAAGAAAGAGTTTTCAAATGGAAATGAATGGGCATCACCTGTGGCTCTTTGCTTAATTGCTTTGGAAAGGGATGTGGCTGAATTAGCCTCTTGGCCTGTGTGTGGCTGTGTCTTACATTCTCAGCACCTGATGGATCTAAAGAATGATCCCATGTGTGCATCAAAAACCATAATGGCAAAAAGATCAGTCATTGTGGATGAAGTCTCTTGCCTTCCTCTGTTAGGTTCCTGATCTGTCAAGTGAGAAAATGGATTCTTTGGGTCAAAAGAGTTCCTCAAAGCCCTGCAGAGGTGCTTGGGGTTTCGCATGACTCCAAATCACAAAGAATCTATACCTGAAAATTAGTAGGCCTCAAATTGGAGAAACAGAGCATTATTAATGACAGGCTTATTTGATCACTCCTGGTTCACAGGAAGGGTGTCCAGGCCACCCTGACTTTAGGCAAATGAGGGGCAAGTGAGCTTATTTTGGACACTTTCTTGGGCTTCGCCCCTCATGAAAATCTTCAGCCAGACATTATGATGAATGACAATATGTAAGAAGATGAGGGCCATGTGGGAGTCTTTTCATTTTAATTTTGGTCATTTGTGTGGCGGTTGGAAGAAATGACTGGGTCCACCTGGGCTTGAACTCTGGTGTGATTCCCCTTAGAGACTGAGTTGTGGAACTGACCTTAGAGAAGTATTGCATTAAATTTTGTTGGGATTTTAGGAGGCCACGCATAAGAGTCACCCTTGGAACTGAGATCTAGGCCCAGGGTTGCTTTCCACAGATTTTTCAATTTCTGAAAGAAGTGACCTCACCTCACTTCCTTGGTGATGGAACTCTCTGATCTTGGGATCCAGGAATTCAGGCAAAAAAGCCAGGGCCAGTTCCAGTCCGAGTGGTCTCATTTGTTTGGATTTACCAAGGACAGAGTCAGTCTTTCTTGGTACCTACTCATGTGAGGATGGCCAAATGGCAGGAAATCTCTGAAGAGGGGCCTTTCCTGAGAAAACAGGTAGTGGCTCACAGCTGGCTCCTGACAATTAAAGAGAGTTGGCCATGGAGTCCAAATCTGAGACAGGAGTGGCCATTTCGGGGGAACATAGTATGGCCCATAAGTCAGAGGACACTCAAGATAGTCAAAGACCTACTTGGCAGAAGGAGATGCCTTTGTAGGTTTGGTTGTGGTTTTGTGGTTTTGTCTCATGTTCTGAAAATAGGCAGGGAAGTCGGTTTGTTTGGTTTGGAGTGAACTGTTTCTAGTAAGTCGTTTGGCAAAGCGTTTCTATGTCTGTGTATCACACTGTTATCTATGGTTGTAGACATTAGAAAAGATATTGGATCAATGGATATGTCCTGTTTAGTAGAAAGCTTCCCAGAATTCATCCTGCACAATTTATGAATGGACTGCGGCTTGCCTTATCAATTGGCTAGACCTGCTATCTTCCTAAGTTCCACTTTTCTTCCTGAATTCTGGCCACTCTCTAGAATAGGCTCATGGTTTTTTGTGCAAGATATATACCACCTCCAAGCTCTGTGACATGGCCATGTACTGGATAGCTGAAGGGAATGGCGAGCATCACAGAAAACTCAGAAATCACTATGACCATTAAAGACTCAGTGGAGAAACCCTGCTTTGGGCCTTTTGGTTACCTATTGTTCTGTTGCCCTAAATGTCAGGAAGGTCTTTGCCTTAGGCCACCCCTTTGTGAAGCCTGAAGAAAACAGTTTTCAAATGGAAATGAATGGGCATCACCTGTGGCTCTTTGCTTAATTGCTTTGAAAAAGATGTGTCTCATTCAGACCATTGGCCCTGTGTGAGGCTGTTGCTTAGTTTCTCATCACCTGATGGATCTAAAGAAAGATTCCATGTGTACATGCAAAACCAAAGTGGCAAAAAGAGCAGTCATTGTGGATGAAGTCTCTCATCTTCCTCTGTAAGGTTCGTGACCTCCATCAAGTGAGAATAGGGATCCTTTGTCTCAAATGAGTTCCTCAAAGCCCTGCAGATTCTATCCCATAGGTGCTTGGGTTTTATCATGACTCCAGTTCACATAAAGAATCTAAAACCCACAGTCAGTAGTCCTCAAATTGGAGAAGCGGAGCAGTATTAATGGCAGACCTATTTGATCACATCTTGTTCACAGGAAGTGTGTAGAGCCACCCTCAGTTTAGCCAAATTAAGGGGCAAGGGAGCTTATTTTTGACACTGGCTTGGGCGGAGCCCCTTATGGAAACCTCCAGCCAGAAGTTATGATGAGTGTCTATATGGAAGAAAATGTGGGTCATGTGGGAGTGTTTTGGTTTTAATTGTGGTCATTTGGGTGGTGGTTGGAAGTGACGACTGGGTCCACCTGGGCTTGAACTCTGGTGTGATTCCCCTTAGATACTGAGTTGAGGTACTGACCTCAGAGAAGTATTGCCATGAATTGAGTTGGGATTTTAGGAGGCCACGCATGAGATTTGCCCTTGGAAACTGAGATCTAGGCCCAGGTTGGCTTTGCACAGAGCACTTGGAATCTCAGCCAGGGTATCACATAATTTTATTCTGAAAGACTTGGCAGCCATAGTTGAGAGTCAAAACACACATGGACCTCACATTGTAGACCTCAATGTGCCTAGCATCATGTGATCATTGGCCACTCTTTAGGAAGCCATGCTTATGAGAGTTCTCCAGAGCTTTCATTGAAATGAGCATCCTCACCATTTAATGGTTCCTGAATGAAGTGAAACCCACAGTGCCTTCAACTTCATCCTTGAAAAATGCCTAGATAAATACTGTGAAATTTTTTTAAATTTCCATGACCAGGTGGCACTGGAGAACCTTTGGATATCCTGTTGCTGACTATGAGTATACCAGACAGTGCCTGATGGACTGGGTTTCCAGAAAATGGTGTAGAGCAGAGATGCCAGTAATTTGGAGCCTGCTGAGTAGTGGGCATAGAGCTGCAGTCGGCAGGTGTGTGATAAATCATCTGTGGTGGAGCCATGTGGATCTTCCATTGGCTTCCAAATTGCTTGTGACTGACATGGTGCAGCGAGCAGACCCTTATATGTAAAGGCGTATTTTTATTTGTAGAGGTTTTAGGGCAATGTTCAGAATCACGTTGCTATGGTCAAGAGGCAAGCTATTTGGGATAGAACCTTGGTGGGTGCATTCTCCTGCAGACCCTGACCCACCACACGTGAGAAACTCCCTCCAACACTTTGTCCCAGGTGGACTCCTTGTATTTTGTGAAGCAAATACCAAACTACCAGTGCAGCAGCAAGAAACACCACAAAATGTGGAGGATGACCAAATGGCTTCACAGTCCACACGGGGAGACACTTAGCCCCCAGTGACCACAGTTTACCTACAAAGATTGAATTCAGCACTGCTGACTCATGTTCATTGGAACATAAGAAACCATGTCCTCCAGGTCACATAGATGCAGACCCAGCTTTGATGCTCTCATTACAAAGGAATCTAAAGCTCCTGACAACAACATATATTTCAAGTGCCCAACCTCAGTGGCAGTTTCTGAAGAAGTCTTTAGGCCAGCAGAGCTCCATATTTGTGGAGTGTTTACCCTGTCCCTTACTTTAGTAAACTACTCTACCACCTCCAATGTTGTGAACTTTTGAGCATATTAAATTCCAGCTATGTATTCCCAGATTTTCTAACTCTTCTCCTCTAATGATGTATTACTTGGGGTGAGGGTAATGTCAAGGCATTGTTCTGGAAGAGAGTGAAATATTTCTCCATGTGTTTTATTTTTTCAATTATTTTATTTCATATTATTTTTTTATTTTTTTAATTGGGTGTTCAAAACATTACAAAGCTCTTGACATATTATATTTCATACATTAGATTCAAGTGGGTTATGAACTCCCATTTTTATCCCAAATATGGATTGCAGAATCATATGTGTTACACATCTGCATTTTTATAATGCCCTATTAGTAACTGTTGCATTCTGCTACATTTTCTATCCTCTAGTATCCCCACTCCCCTCCCATCTTCTCTCTCTACCCCATCCACTGTAATACATTTATATCTTTGTTAATTTTCCCATTCCCCTCACAACCTCTTATATGTAATTTTGTGTAACAATGAGGGTCTCCCTCCATTACCATGCAATTTCCTTTATCTCTCTCTTTCCGACCCCCACCTCATGTCTCTGTTTAATGTTGATCTTTTCTTCCTGCTCTTCCTCCCTGCTCTGTTATTAGTTGTTCTCATTATATCAAAGAAGACATTTTTATTTGTTTTTTAGGGCTTGGCTAGCTTCACTAAGCATAATCTGCTCTAGTGCCATCCATTTCCCTGCAAATTCAATGATTTTGTCATTTTTTAATGATGCATAATACTCAATGGTGTATAAATGCCACATTTTTTTATCCATTCATCTACTGAAGGGCATCTGGGTTGGTTCCACAGTCTAGCAATTTTGAATGGTGCTGCTATGAACATCAATGTGGCAGTATCCCTGTAATATGCTCTTTTAAGGTCTTCAGGGAATAGTCTGAGAAGGGCAATAGCTGGGTCAAATGGTGGTTCCATTCCCAGCTTTCCCAGGATTCTCCATACTGCTTTTCAAATTTGCCACAACAGTTTGCAGTCCCACCAGCAATGTACAAGAGTACCCTATTGTCCACATCCTCGCCAGCACTTGTTGTTTGACTTCATAATGGCTGCCAATCTTACTAGAGTAGGATGGTTTCTTAGGGTGATTTTAATTTGCATTTCTCTGACTGCTAGAGATGGTGAGCATTTTTTCATTTACTTACTGATTGATTGTATGTCCTCCTCTGAGTAGTGTCGGTTCAGGTCCATGGCCCATTTTTTGATTGGGTTATTTATCATCTTATTGTCTAATTTTTTGAGTTCTTGGTATACTCTGGATATTAGGGCTCTATCTGAAGTGTAAGGAGTAAAAATTTGTTCCCATAATTTAGGCTCCCTATTTACCTCTCTCATTTTTTATCCTGCTGAGAAAAAACTTTTCAGTTTAAGTAAGTCCCATTTGATGATTCTTGTTATTAACTCTTCTGCTATGGGTGTCCTGTTAAGGAATTTGGAGCCCGGCCCCACATTATGTAGATCGGAGCCAACTTTTTCTTGTATCAGATGCAGAGTCTCTTATTTGATATCTAGCTCCTTGATCCACTTTGAGTTAACTTTTGTGCATGGCAAGAGGAGGGGATTCGGTTTCATTTTGTTGCATATGGATTTCCATTTTTTACAACACCATTTGTTGAAGATGCTATATTTCCTCCATTGCATGCTTTTAGCTCCTTTATCAAATATAGCATAGTTGTATCTTTGTGAATTAGTCTTTGAGTCCTCTATTCTGTACCATTGGTCAACCTGCCAGTTTTGGTACCAGTGCCATGCTGTTTTTGTTAATATTGCTCTGTAGTATAGTTTTAAGTCCGGTATCGCTATACCGCCTGATTCACACTTCCTGCTAGAATTGCTTTTGCTATTCTGGGTCTTATATTTTTCCATATGAATTCCATGATTGCTTTATCTATTTCTACAAGAAATGCCATTGGGATTTTGATTGGCATTGCATTGAACCTATAGAAAACTTTTGGTAATTTCGCCATTTTGATGATGTTAGTTCTGCCTATCCAGGAACAGGGTATATTTTTCCATCTTCTAAGATCTTCTTCTACTTCTCTTTTTAGGGTTCTGTAGTTTTCATTGTATAAGTCTTTCACCTTTTTTGTTTGGTTGATTTTCAAGTATTTAATTTTTTTGAGGGTATTGTGAATGGAGTGTTTTTCCTCATTTCTGTTTCAGGAGGTTTGTCGCTGATATACAGAAATGCCTTTGATTTATGCATTTTGATTGCATATCCTGCCACTTTGCTGAATTCATTTATTAGTTCTAGTAGTTCTTTTGTAGACCCTTTTGGGTCTTCTATGTATAGAATCATGTCACCAGGAAATAGTGATAATTTTCGTTCTTATTTTCCTATTTTTATGCCTTTGATTTCTTTCATCTGTCTAATTGCTCTGGCCAGTGTTTTGAGAACTATATTGAATAGAAGTGGTGACAGAGGGCATCCCTGTCTTGTTCCAGATTTTAGAGGGAATGCCTTCAATTTTTCTCCATTCATAATGATGCTAGCCTGAGACTTAGCATAGATAGCTTTTACAATGTCGAGGTTAGTTCCTGTTATCCCTATTTTTCTAATGTTTTGAACATAAAGGGATGCTGTACTTTGTCAAATGCTTTTTCTGCATCTATGGAGATGATCATATGGTTCTTATCTTTAAGTCTATTGATGTGATGAATAACATTTATTGATTTTCGTATATTGAACCATCGTTGCATACCTGGGATGAATCCTACTTGATCCTGGTGAACAATTTTTTTGATGTGCCTTTGTATTCGATTAGGCAGATTTTTATTGAGGATTCTTGCATCTAGGTTAATCAGATATAATGGTCAGTAGTTCTCTTTCTTTGAGGTGTTCTTTTTCTGGTTTTGGAATTAGGGTGATGTTGGCCTCATAAAATGAATTTGGCAGAGCTCCCTCTTTTTCTATTTCCTGAAATAACTTGAAAAGTATTGGTATTAATTCTTCTTTAAAGGTTTTGTAAAAATCCGCTGTATAGCCATCCGTTCCTGGGCTTTTCTTGGTTGGTAGTCTTTTGATTGCTTCTTCTATTTCATCCATTGATATTGGTCGGTTTAAATTGTGTGTATCCTCCTGACTCAGTTTGGGCAAATCATATGACTTAAGAAATTTATGGATGTCTTCACTATTTTCTATTTTATTGGAATAATGGTTTTCAAAATAATTTCTAATTGTCTTCTGTATTTCTGTAGCATCTGTTGTGATGTTGCCTTTTTCATCCCATATGTTAGTAATTTGAGTTCTTTCTCTTCTTTTCGTCTTTAGCATGGCTAAGGGTCTGTTGATCTTATTTATTTTTTCGAAGAACCAACTTTTAGTTTTGTTAATTTTTTCAATAGTTTCTTTTGTTTCAATTTCCTTGATTTCCACTCTGATTTTAATAATTTCTTGCCTTCTGCTAAATTTGCTGTTGTTTTGCTCTTCCTTTTCTAGGGCTTTGAGATGAAGTGTGAGCTCACATATTTGTTGGTTTTTCCTTCTTTTTCAGGAATGACCTCCAGGCGATGAATTTCCCTCTTAAAACTGCTTTCATTGTGTCCCATAGATTCCGATATGTTGTGTCTATAATTACATTTATCTCTAAGAATTTTTTGATTTCCTCCTTTATGTCTTCTGTAACCCATTGATCATTCAGTAACATATTGTTCATTTTCCATGTGATGTAGAATTTTTCCTTCCTTCTTTTATCATTTATTTCCAGTTTCATTCCATTATGATCAGATAAAATGCATGTTATTATCTCCACACCTTTATATTTACTGAGGGTTGCCCTATGGCATCATATATGGTCTTTTTTTGAGAAGGATCCATGTGCTGCTGAGAAAAAAGTACATCCACTTGATGATGGTTGATATATTCTATATATGTCAGTTACATGTTGGTTATTGATTGTGATATTGAGTTCTATACTTTCTTTATTCAACTTTTGTTTGGAGGATCTGTCCAATGGTGATAGATGTGTGTTGAAGTCACCCATAATTATTGTGTTGAGGTCTATTTCATTTTGGAGCTTGAGGAGAATTTGTTTCATGAACATCGTAGCACCATTATTTAGTGCATAAATATTGATAATTGTTATGTCTTGTTGGTGAATGGTTCCTTTTAACAGTATATAATGTCCTTCCTTATCCCTTTTGATTAACTTAGTCTTGAAGTCGATTTTATTTGATATGAGGATGTCCACCCCTGCTTGCTTATGAGGATAAGTGTGCATGGTGTATTTTTTCCCAACCTTTCACCTTCAGCCTGTGTGTCTTTGCATTTCAGATGTGTCTCCAGGAGGCAACATATTGTTGGATTTGTTTATTTAATCCAAGTTACCAGCCTATGTCGCTTTATTGGAGAGTTGAAGCCATTTACATTCAGAGTTACTATTGATGTATGGTTTGTACTGCCAGCCATGTTTGATTATTTATCTTTTTTTAAATTTAGTTTGTTTCTCCATGATAAGCTTTCACCCTGCCTCTGTCATTACCAAGGTACTTCCCACTGATGGTTTTGGTTGTTGTTTTTCATTTCTTTCTTGTGTAGTGTTTTTCTCAAGACGCTTTGTAAATCTTGTTTTCTGGCTTCAAATTCTTTTAGCTTTTGTTTATCATGAAAGATTCTTATTTTATTGTCGTACCTGATGGTTAATTATGCTGGATACATAATTCTTGGTTGGCATCCATTGTCTTTCAGTGTTTGAAATACGTTTTTCCAGATCTTCTCGCTTTCAGCATCTGTGATCAAATATCCGTTGTTAACCTTATTGGTTTACCACTGAATGTATTCTGCCTCCATTCTCTTGTAGATTTATTATTTTCTCTTTGTTCTGTATATTGGATATCTTCATAACAATGTGTCTTGGCATTCGTCTACTGTGATTTTGTGTGCTCTTGTCCTGTATGCATCTACAATTTGTATATCCATTTCCTTTTTTATTTCTGGAAAGTTTTCTGTAATTATTTCATTCAGCAGTTTTCTCATTCCCTTGGTTTGAGTCTCTGTACCTTCCTCTATCCTGATGACTCGTAAGTGTGGTTTTATTTATGTTATCCCAAATCTCTTGGATGTTTTTCTTGTGATTTTTTTGCCAGCCTTTCTGAGTTGGCTGGACTCGTTTCAAGATGATATATTTTGTCTTCATTATCTGACGTTCTGGCTTCTACTTCCTCCACTCTGTTAGTGATACTCTCAATGGAGTTCTTAATTTGGTTTATCATTTCCTTCATTTCTAGAATTATTGTTTGATTTTTTTTTTATAATCTCTATCCACTGATAAAGATGCTTAACTTTTTCTTTTATATGTTTATGTAATTCATTTTCAATGTTTTCTTTTACTGTTTGGATTTTCTGTCTTGTATCTTCTTTAAGTTTCCATTCCATCTGTCTAAGGTATTCCTTGAGTTCTTTATATGACCACTTTTCTGATGAATCCTGGTCCTCCTGAATATTTAGGGTGTTCTTCGTTGTTTGTTCTCCTTTTCTTCCTTGCTTGTTTATGCTGCTCATGTTACTTCTTGTTCTGTTTGACTGCTGAGTTACTGTTTACTCTTATAAATTTATTTGATGCTTGGGAGGAAAGATTTTAGAAGGGAAGGGAAAAAGTCACTAAAGAGAATGAGAGTAGGCAGGTAGAATGCAAGGAATGGGAAATAAGAAAATTGAAAAGAAATGAAATACAATAGAAAAAATAGAAAATAAAGAATGAAAATGATTTTTTTAAAAAAATGATAATGATAATATAAAATTAAAATTAAAATTTAAAAAAATAATAATAACAAAATAGGGGAGGGTAGGGGGGATTGTAGAGGAAAGGAAAGGCAGCAGAATACAACAGTTACTAGTATGGTATTATGTAAAAATGTGGATGTGTAACCCATGTGATTCTGCAATCTCTACTTGGTTTAAAAAAGGGACTTCATAACTCACTTGAAGCTAATGTATGCTAATGTATGAAATATGATATGTCAAGAGCTTTGTAGTGTTTTGAACAACCAATAAAAAAATAAAATAAAATAAAATTATTTTGCCATTTAAAAAAAAAAAGAAAATAATTTTGAAGTTTATCTATGATCCAGGGGCAAGTTAAATGAAACAGTTTCCAGTTGTTAAGTCACCAAAAAATTTATTATTTCATGTGTTATTTATTTGCTTTGTAGTATGTTTAAATTTTATTTTTGGAAAGTTTTTAACCTTATTAAATTTGTTTATTTGTTGTGGGGGAAACAATTGTATATAGGTTAAGTATTGTTTATCAAAAATGCTTAGAACAAGAAGCATTTCAGATTTTGGATTTTTTTGGAATTATGGAATATTTATACACACATAATCTTGGGGATAAGACTCAAGTGTAAATATGAAATTCATTTATATTTCATACATGCCTTAGACCCATAGCCTGGAGGAAATTTCATACAACATTTTTAGTATACCTGCATTTTGACTGTAACCTGTCAAATGAAGCCAAGTAGGAAACTTTTCACTTGTCACATTCCAGTACTAAAACACGTTAGATTTGGCATTTTGGATTTGGGATTTGGGGATTAGGGGTGCCCAGTTTCCAGAGAGCAAATTCTATTTTTCTACTAAAGTAAACTCATTTATCATAGTAAGTTGTCCTAAGTTAATTATGTTTGTATCCACAAAATTCCTAAAACTTATTGTGGTGCCTATATTTCTCCTTAAAATCATATTTCAAACATTTAATCTTGCTTCATTAAATAAAAACAAATCATATTTTCATCTAATTTATAGATTCTTTAATTAATTAACACAATTGCTGTCTTATTAAAGGTTCTTTCACTTAAAATACATATTTTACATTGATATTAATAATAGATGTTCTGGAATTATCAATAAAATTTTTATACAATAGCTTTTGCTCCCTGTATTTTCAAACACCACTTAACTTGTGTGTTTGTGTTGCAAACAACTTAGAGCTGATTTTGTATTTTTACTTCAAATGACATTTTCTATACACTTTCATTTATTTTTTATAATTTATTCTTTTTTACTAGTTTTTTTAGTTGTTGATGGATCCTTATTTAATTAATTAATTTATATGCAGTGCTGAGAATCCAACCAGTGCCTCACACATGCTAGACAAATGCTCTACCACTGAGCCACAACTCTAGCCCACTCCAGTTTATTCTTAAAATTCACATTTTTTTTTAGTTTATGTATAGGTATTTTTTTATTGGCTCTACACAGCACTGGTATACTATCATATTTCTTTTTTTAATTGGTTCTTTTTATACATAACATTAAGATTATACATAACATTAAGATTCATTTTGGCATAATTATAAAAGCATGAAATATAATTTGCTCTAATACAGTCCCCAGTACTTCCTCTTTTTCTCCTTTCCTCCCTCTTTCTGTTCCCTTCCCTCCACTCTACTGATCTTTCCGCTATTTACTTTTAGTTTGGGGGGATTGTGCAGGTGTGTGTTGTGTGTATACATAATGGTGAGATCCAATATGTTTTTTTCCCCTTTCATTTGTTGTTTTATGGTAATACCGTGTGATTATTTTTATAGTGTTTAAGTTCTTTTATGAGGATTTTGGAAAATAAAAGCAATAAATTTGTGTTCTCAGATGGTCATCATGAACCGGAAAAAAAAAATAAAATAAAATAAAAAATTTTAAAACATTTTTTAAAAGTTAAAGAACAGCAACAAAAAAATGAAAATAAAAGAAAACAAAAAAAAAACAAAACAAAAACAAAAAAAACAAATTAAAATAATAATAATACCAATAAATGCAGTCATAGATTGCAATAAACTTCTTTTCCAGTAGGTAGAGCTGTGCCCACTGGGCCAAGCTTCTCCTTTCAATAAGTGGGAACCAATCACTGTGCAGCAGCTCTTCCTCCCAGACTGGGTGGGTGTCCAATCCTGAGTGCCTAGGGCCTTCTTTTGTGTTTCCTCAAGCCAGGCCCCACTCACCTGTGACACTCACCACAATACTGGCTACATGCCAGGTCTGCTGCTCCTAGGAGCCCTGTTTTCATGAACGCCTGGGCACAATCTCCCTGTTTGTCTCCCTCAGACCCTAAGTTTGTAGAGCTTAGGCCTGAGAACCCCCAGCGAATTTGCTTGCACTCCGGAAGCTATGCCCCCGGAAGCTGGAGCAAGAGACTTCAGTTTTCAGCACTGGTGGGAGCGGTGGCCTGGAGGTCTGCACCACGAGTCCCGTGCCACTCCTAATTCCCTCGGTCTGGCTATCGCGCTCAAGGGAGAGCTGGGAGGGGCTCTTAAGATTTCCCCACAAGTTCGCAAATTTGCAGGAATTTGTTTCACTTTCAATCACTTCCTGCTTCAGGACACATGTATTCTTCCATGTTTCTTGACAGGTCTTTTCATGAGAGTTCTTTCAAGACACATTACTTTCAATTTCCATAATCACTTTTGAAGCAAAACTCACATAAACTTTATGATGAATTATAACTCTGATATTACCATTAGATGTATGACTGGTTGGAATTAATGATTGCATAACGATATAGGATTTCTTATATATTTTCAATAAAAATTCAATCCATTATTTAAAGTGGAACGAGTTATATTATTTATTCACAGTATGGTCTATTCATGCATTATCTCTATATTCATAGACGCAGTGTACACTTCTTTATACCCCCAATAGTAATTTATATGTCTTCAAAATATTGCTCCCTGAAAAGTTGGAAGAAATATTCATGTCACCTGATCTACTTATACATTTAATCACAGAAATATTCGGAACACAAAATGCAAAGCTCACACTTATGTTTGTACCAAAGCCTAAAAGGAAAGTAAACATGGATTACTAAAAACATCCATGTCCAGCTTGCCTAATGCTCTCAAATATCAATCCTATTGGTGACTACATATTTGTTTCTTCTTAAGATTATATATTCAAACTCAACCCTACTGAAAATGTCTAATCCTATCCCTCACTTTATACATTGCCTGATTTCATTATGGCTCTATTTCTCTCTGTTTCCTACATATTTTCCCCAGTTCATCATTGTGACTGACTCTTCACATGTGCTGACATTTACATTCACACTCTAATCGATAACCTATTGCTAATAAACGTTTGTTCCTAATCCTATACTCATTCTTTTTCTAAACCTACCGACTATCTTCCTAATCCTACCGACTATCCTTTTTTGACTGGATATTCTCTTCTACATTCAATCAAGCAAGGTATAAGGTCTTATGCCATTGTATATTGATCTATCTGAGACATCTGTGCAGAATGTAATTTTATTCTAAGTATCACAATCAAGGGTCCAATGCCCTTCTGGGCTTCAAATGTTACCTAGATTTCTAGTTTCCCACTTATATTTCACATATATATTCTAGTAAATATCGCAGTTTCAAATACCATTATTCATTCTGCAGGATGATTCCTAAACCAAATCCAACATGTTATTGACCCTAAACATACACTGTTCCCTCAATCTAACTTTACAGAAGAGCAGGGACAGAGTTGGTCTTACAATACAGGAATGTAGGGGATCTTCCACCTGCTGAGAACCTCAAAGGTCCATGCAGACATGATCCCTGGAAAAGAGGTAGGCAGCTATGAAGGACCTGAGAGAGCAAAAGTCATCTTCCATGGCAAACAACCTTGTCAGGATGAAGGGGTGTGTCTGAATCAGCCACTTTCTTCTTAATGTAGAGAAGATGGACCAAACAAGGTCTGTGTGGAGAGCTGTTCCCGTGTGTCTATGCTTGATATACCATTCTAACTTGTGACAGTGTCACAGGAAGTAGGGGCAGCCTCCATCTCATGGGACTCTTGGAAGCAGCTATTAGGACAAAGTGTTTGACAAGGCATTGACCTCATTCAGTTCCTGAAGGAAGTGACCTACCTTACTTCTTTGGTGATGGAACTCTCTGAACATGGGATCCAGGAAGCCAGGCATCCAGAGCCAGTCCCAGTCCCAGTACCAGTGGGCTCACTTGTTTTGTTTTACCAATGACAGATTCTGTCTTTCTTGGTACCTACTGATGTGAGGATGGCCAAATATCAGGAGAGCTCTGAAGACGGGCCTTTCCTTAGTAAGTAGGTAGTGACTCACCGCTGGCTCCTAACAACTACACAGAGTTGGCCAAGGAGACCAGATCTGCCACAGTACAGGCCATTTCGGGTGAACATAGTAGGGCCCGCTAGTCAGAGGACACTCTGGATATTCAGAGACTTACTTGGGGGAAGGAGGTGCTTTGTGTTTGTGGGTGTGAGTTTGTGGTTTTGTCTCATTTTCTTAGAATAGGTAGGAAAGCTGGTATGTCTGGTTTGCAGTGGACTGTTTCTAGATAGTCTTTTGACAAGGCAAGTGTTTCTATGTCTGTGTATAACACTGTGTCCGTGGTTGTAGACATTAGAAAAGAGAATGCATCAATGAATGTGTCCTGTCTAGTAGAAAGCTTCCCAGCATTCATCCTGCCCAATTTATGACTGCACTGCAGGTTGCCTTATCGATAGGCAACACCTACTATCTTCCTAAGTTTCAGATTTCTTCCTGAATTCTGACCAATCTGCAGAATAGTCTCATTGTTTTGTGTCCAAGATAGGTACCACCCCAAGCTCTGTCACATGGCCATGTACTGAATAGCTGAAGGTAATGGCGAGCTTCTTAGAAAACTCAGATATCAGTGTGACCAGGTAAGTCTCAGTGGAGAAACCATGCTTTGTGCCTTTTGCTTACCTATTTTTCTGTTTCACTGAATGACAGGAAGGTCTTTGCCTCAGGCCACCCATTTGTGAAGCATGAAAAAAACAGTTTTCATATGGAAATGATTGGGCATCACCCGTGGCTCTTTGCTTAATTGCTTTGAATGGGATGTGTCTGAATCAGCCTCTTGGCCCTGTGTGAGGCTGTGGCTTATATTCTCAGCACCTGATGGATATAAAGAAAGATCCCATGTGTGCATCCAAAACTAAAATGGCAAAATTCAGTCATTGTGGATGATGTCTCTCTCCTTCCTCTATTAGGTTGCAGACAATCATCAAGTGAGTATAGGGATCCTTTGGGTCAAATGAGTTTTTCAAAGCCATGCAGAGGTGCTTGGGTTTTCTCATGATTCCACTTCACATAAAGAATCTAAACCCCACAGTCAGTAGGCCTCAAATTGGAGAAGCAGAGTAGTTGTAATGGCAGGCCTATTTGATCACTCCTGGTTCACAGGAATGGTGTCCAGGCCACCCTGACTTTAGGCAAATGAGGGCCAAGGGAGCTTATTTTGGACACTCTCTTGCGCTGCACCCCTCATGGAAATCTCCAGCCAGAGGTTATAATGAGGGTCTATGTGGAAGAAGATGAGGCCCATGTGGGAATGTTTTGGTTTTAATTTTGGTAATTTGTGTGGCAGTTGGAAGGGATGACTGGGTCCCCCTCGGCTTGTACTCTGGTGTAATACTCCTTAGAGACTGAGTTGTAGAACTGACCTCAGAGAAGTATTGCCATGAATTGTGTGGGGATGTTAGGAGGCCACGCATGAGAGTCGCCCTTTGAAACTGAGATCTAGGCCAAGGGTGGCTTTCCACAGAACACTGAGAATCTCAGCCAGGATATCACATGATTTTATTCTGAAAAACTTGGCAGCCATAGTTGAGAGTCAAAACACACATGGACCTCACATTGTAGACCTCAATGGGCCTGGCTTCATGTGACCTTTTGGCCACTATTTGGGATGCCTTGCCTGTGATTGTTCTCCAGAGCTTTCATTGAAATGAGCTTCCTTAACATTTAATGGTTCCTGAATGAATTGAAACCCACAGTGACTACAACTTCTTCCTTGAATAATGGCTAGATAAATACCATGAAATTTTTGAAATTTCAATGACCAGTTGGCACTGGAAAACCTTTGGATGTCCTGATGCTGATCATGAGTATACCAGACAGTGCCTTGATTGACAGGGTTTCATAAAAATGGTGTAGAACAGAGATGCCAGTTAGTTCGTGCCTGCTGATTAGTGGGCCTAGAGCAGTGGTGAGCAGATGTGTGACAATACATCTGTGGTGAGGCCACGTGGAACTGCCATTGGCGTCCAAATGGCTTGTGACTGATATGGTTTCAGCCAACAGACCCAATAGGTAAAGGCATCTTGTTATATGGACAGGTTTCAGGGAAATGTTCAGAATCAGGTTGCTATGGTCAAGGGGGAAAGCTATGTGGGATAGAAGCCTGGTTATTGCATTCTCCTGCAAACCCTCACCCACCACACGTGACAGAACTCCCTCCAACAATGTGTCCCAATTGACCTCCTTTATTTCGTGAAGCAAATACCAAACTCCCAGTGCAGCAGCAAGAAACACCACTAAAAGTGGAGGATGAACAAATGTCTTCCCAGTTAGCACAGGGAGAAACTTAGCCCCAGTGTCCACAGTTTAGCTACAAAAAAAGAATTCAGCACTGCTGCCACATGTTCAATGAAAAATAAGAAACCATGTCTTACAGGTCACATATATGCAGAACCAGCTTTGATGGTCTCTCTATAAAAGAACTAAATCTCCTGAAAACAACATGTATTTCAAGTGCCCAACCTCAGAGGCAGTTTCTCAAGAATTTTTTAGGCCAGCAGAGCTCCATGTTTGAGGAGTGTTTACCTTTTGCCTTACTATTTTGAACTCTGCTACCACCTCCAAGGTTGTGAACTCCTGAGCAAATTCCATTCCAGATATGTATTCACAGATTTTCTAACTCTTCTCCTCTAACTGTATCTTACTTTGGTAAAAGATAATGTCAAGGCATTGTTCTGGATGAGACTGGGAAGATTTTGGGGTAGCACATATTTGCATAGACATTGGATTCATTTTTCAATTTCCCTTTAAAACACTGAATCTATAACCCTAACCAATTCCAAACTAGACTCTGACTACTAATCCTAATATGATGGAGGAAAATAACAAAAAACAGAAAAGAAGTACAAGCAGTTCAGAGGAGGCAAGGTGTATACTTGGACTTGCCTTTTGCATAATATAGGGTAGGAGTTATAAATCTTGCAAATTTTTTTTGAAATAGTTCTCCATGTGTTTTTAAAGTTAACAAATATGTGAATTCCTTTCTCCCTTTCTCTGTAGCCTATTAAGCACATGTATTTTTATATGCACATATAGAATTCTACCTGGTACCACACGTACATTCTTGTGAGGTGGTTGACTTGGCTGATACAAATTGTGAGAAGAGATCACTCCTCGTAAATGCTATTGGAACTGAAATTTCAAACTATGGGTGAACTTTCTAGTTGAACAACATTATACATAAATCCATGTTCAGTAAAATGAATATTTTTGGATCTGTGGATGATATATATTTCATGATGGATTTTGATTGGCATATATATTGTTAGTTTTTAATGTCTCTCTCTGTCTCTCTCTCTGTCTCTCTCTCTCTCTCTCTCTCTCTCTCTCTCTCTCTCTATATATATATATATATATATATATATATATATATATATATACTCTCCAGATATTTCAAAATATGTAATATATGTGACTTATTATACACTCCCTAAATTCATTCATATTCATTTATGTGGATTTATAATCAACTTTTCACAAGATTATTTTCCAAACAATTCATCCACCTGAAATTCATATTTGTTTCCTAGTACTGACAACTAACTTCAGTGAATGGTGTATACAAATCCTAATATTTCTACAGTAACTGACGCAGTTTAACATCAATGCAAGTAGATTCCTATGGGACATGATATGTATTTTGACGTTCATATTTATTCAACAGTGGGACATTATTATTTCTTCAGTTTATGCACATCATAATATATATATTTTATCCAAAAGTTCAAAAATATATAGGAATTTGTTTCACTTTCAATCACTTCCTGCTTCTGAAAACATGTATTCCTCCATGTTTCATTACTGCTCTTTTCATGAGACTTCTTTCCAAACACATTATTTTCGATTTCCATAATCAATTTTGAAGCAAAACTCACACACTCTTCATGAAAATCCTAATACTAATATTATCATTGATGTATAACTGGTTGTAATGAATGTCTGTATATCAATATTTGATTTCCTGTATTTTTTCAGATATCAATTCAATCCATTATTTATAGTGGAATAAGTATATGTTTTATTCAGAGTATGTTCCATTCATGCATTATCTGTATATTCATAGAAACAGGGTACACCTGTTTGTACCCCCAATACTAATTTATACGTCTTCAAAATATTGCTCCCAGAAATGGTGGAAGATATACTCATGTCACCTGATCTACATATATATTTTATTACAGTAATATTATGGACACAAAATGCAAAGGTCACACTTATGATTGTACCAAAGCCTAAATGGAAAGTGAGCATGGATTAGTAATAACATCCATGTCCAGGTTGCCTAATGCTCTCAAATGTCAATCCAATTGGTGACTACATATTTGTTTCTTGCTAAGATTATATATTCAACCTCAACCCTGTTGAAAATGTCTAATCCTATAACTCACATTATAATTTGCCTGATTTCCTTTTGTCTCAATGGATATTTACTTTCCTACATATTTTCCCCAGTTCATCATTGTGAATGACTCTTCACATGTGCTGACATTTACATTCACTCTCTACCCGAAACCCTATTGCTAAAAAAGTTTTTGTCCAAATCCTATACTCACTCATCTTTCTAAACCTACTGACTATCTTCCTAATCCTATCGACTATCCCTTTTTGACTGCATGTTCTCTTCGACATTCAATCATCCAAGGTAAAGGTCCTATGCCATTGTATAGTGATTAATCAGAGACATCTGTGCAGAACATAATTCAAAGCTAAGTATCCTACCCAAGGGCCCAATACACTTCTGGGCTTCAAAACTTACATAGATTTGGGTTTTCAAACTTATATTTCACCTATATATTCTTTTAAATTTCGCAGGTTCCCAATAACATTATTCATCCCGCAGAATGATTCCCAACTGAATTCGAACCTGTTATTAACCCTAACCATACGCTGTTCCCTCAATCTACCTTTACAGAGGAGCAGAGATAGAGTTGGTCTTACAATACAGGAATGTAGGGGATCTTCCACCTGCTGAGAACCTCAAAGGTCAATGCAGAAATGATCCTTGGAGAAGTTGTAGGCAGCTATGTAGTACCAAAGAGAGCAAAAGTCTTCTGACATGGTAAAGAACCTGGACAGGATGAAAGGATGTGTCTGAATCAGCCTCTCTCTTCTTAATGTAGAGAAGATGGACCAAAGCAGGCCTGGATGGAGAGAAGTTCCCCGGTGCATATGGTTGATATACCATTCTAACTTGTGACAGTGTCACAGAAAGTAGGAACAGCCTCCATCTCATGAGACCCTTGGCAGCAACTGTTAGGACAAAGTGGTTGCCAAGGCAGTGACCTCATTCATTTCATGAAGAAAGTGACTTCACCTAACTTACTTGGTCATGGAACTCTCTGACTTGGGATCCAGGAAGCCAGGCATCCAGAGCCAGTCCCAGTAACAGTCCTAGTGGGATCACATGTTTGGTTTTACCAAGGGCAGAGAGAGTCTTTTTTGGTACCTACTGATGTGAGAATGGCCAAATGCCAGGACAGCTCTGAAGAGGGTCCTTTCCTAAGAAAACAGGTAGTTGGTCATCGCTGGCTCCTGACAACTTCACAGATTTGGCCACGGAGACCAGATCTGAGACAGGGCAGGCCAGTTCAGGGTAACAATATGGTCCACAGTCAGAGGACACTCCGGATTGTCACAGACATATTGGGGGAAGGAAGTGCTTTTGTGGGTGTGGGTGTGAGTTTGTGGTTTTGTCTCATGTTCTGAGAATAGGTAGGAAAGGCAATTTGTTTGGTTTGGAGTGGACTGCTTCTAAAAAGTCGTTTGACAAGGTGAGTGTTTCTATATCTGTGTATCTCACTGTGTCCGTGGTTGTAGACATAAGAAAAGAGAATGCATCAATGGATATGTCCTGTCTAGAAGAAAGTTTTCCATCATTCATCCTACCCAATTTATGACTGGACTGCAGGTTGCTTTATGGATGGGCAACCCCTACTATCTTCCTAAGTTCCTGTTTTCTTCCTAAATTTTGGCCACTACCCAGAATAGGCTCATGGTTTTGTGTCCAATATATGTAACACCTCCAAGCTCTGTGACATGGCCATGTACTGGATAGCTGAATGGAATGGCGAGCATCTCAGGAAACTCAGATATCAGTGTGACCAGGAAAGTCTCAGTGGAGAAACACTGTTTTGGGCCTTCTGCTTACCTATTTTTCTGTTGCCCTGAATGTCAGGAAGGTCCTTACCTCAGGCCACTCCTTTTTGAAGCCTGAAGTAAACAGTTTTTAAATGCAAATGAATGGGCATTACCTATGGTGCTTTGCTTAATTGCTTTCGAAAGGGATGTGTCTGAATCAGCTGCTTGCCTCTGGGTCAGGCTATGGATTAGATTCTCAGCACCTGATGGATATAAAGAAAGTTCCCATGTGTGTATTGAAAACGAAAATGGTAAAAATATCAGTCATTGTGGATGAAGTTTCTTGCCTTCCTCTGTTAGGTTCCTAACCTCCATCAAGTGAGAATAGGATCCTCTGGGTCAAATGAGTTCTTTGAACTCCTGCAGAAGTGCTTGGGTTCTCCCATGATGCCAAATCACATAAAGAATCTATACCTGACAGTCAGTTGGCCTCAAATTGGAGAAGCAGAGCAGTATTAAAGGCAGGCCTATTTGATCACTCCTGGTTCACAGGAAGGGTGTCAAGGCCACCCTCATTTTAGGCAAATGACGCGCAAGGGTGCATATTTTGGACATTGCCTTGGGCTGCGCTCCTCATGGAAACCTCCAGCAAGAGTTTATGATGAGTGTCTATATGGAAGAAGATGAGGGTCATGTGGGAATGTTTTGGTTTCAATTGTGGTCATTTGTGTGGCGGTTGGAAGAGATGACTGGGTCCACATGGGCTTGAACTCGGGTGTGATTCTCCTTCGAGACTGAGTTCTGGAACTGACCTCAGAGAAGTATTGCCATTAATTGTGTTGGGATTGTAGGAGGCCACGCATGAGAGTCACCCTTGAAACCTGAGATTGGGCCCTGGGTGGCTTTCCACAGAGCACTGAGAGTCTCAACCAGGATATCACATGATTTTATTCTGAAAGACTTGGCAGCCATAGTTAAGAGTCAAAACACACATGGACCTCACATTTTAGACCTCAATGGGCCTGTCTGCATATGACATTTTGACCACTCTTTGGAAAGCCTTGCCTGTGAGAGTTCTCCAGAGCTTTCATTGAAATGAGCTTCCTCACCATTTAATGGTTCTTGGATGAATGGAAACCCCAAAGTGCCTCCAACTTCATTCTTGAACAATGGATAGATAAATACCATGAAATTTTTGAAATTCCCAATGACCAGGTGCCACTGGAGAACCATTGGATGTCCTATTGCTGCTCATGAGTGTACCAGACAGTGCCTTGATTGACTGGAGTTCTTGAAAATGGTGTGGAACACAGATGCCAGTAAGTTGGAGCCTGCTGAGTAGTGGGCCTAGAGCAGTGGTGTGCAGTTGTCTGATAATATATTTGTGGTGTGGCCATGTGGGTGTGTCATTGGCTTCCAAATGGCTTGTGACTGACTTGGTGCAGCCAGCAGAAAATTATATGAAAAGGCATCTGGTTATATGGACAGGTTTCAGGGCAATGTTCAGAATCAGGTTGCTATGGTCAAGGGAGCAAGCAATGTGGGATAGAAGCCTGGTTGGTGCATTCTCCTGAAGACCCTGACCCACCACACCTTACAGGACTCCCACCAGCACTGTGACCCATTTGAAATCCTTGTATGTTGTGAAGCAAATACAAAACACCCAGTGCAGCAGCAAGAAACACCACGAAAATTGGAGATGACCAAATGGCTTCAAAGTCCACACAGGGAGACACTTAGCCCCCAGTGGTCACAGTTTATCTACAAAGAGAGAATTCATCACTGCTTCCTCATGTTCATTAGAAAATAAGAAACCATATCCTCCAGGTCACATAGATGCAGACCCAGCTTTGATGGTCTCCGTACACAGGGAGCTAAAGCTCCTGACAACAACATATACTTCAAGTGTCCAACCTCAGAGGCAGTTTCTCAAGAAGTCTTAATGCCAGCATAGCTCCATGTTTGTGGAGTGTTTACACTGTCCCTTACTTTTGGAAACTCCTCTACCACCTCCAAGGTTGTGAACTCCTGAACATTTTCTATTCCAGGTATGTATTCACAGATTTTCTAACTCTTCTTCTCTAATTGTGTCTTACTAGGGGCGAAGATATTGTCAAGGCATTGTTCTGGATGATAGTGGGAATTTTTTGTAGCACATATTTGCATACACATTGGATTTATTTTCCTATTTTCCATTTGAAATACTGAATAACTGACACTAACCCATACCCTAATAGACTCTTACTACTAATCCTAATATGATGGAGTAAAATAACCCAAACAGAATAGAAATGCAAGCATTTCAGAGGAGGCATGGTGTATAGTTAGACTTGGCTTTTGCATGATAAAGTGTAGGTGTTATAATTCAAGTTAATTTTTAATTGAAATAGTTCCATGGGTACTTAAAGTAAACAAATATGTGAATTCCTGTCTCCCTTTCTCTGTAGCCTATTCAGCACATGTATTTTTATATGCACATATAGAATTGTACCTGGTACCACAGGTACACTCTTGTGAGGTGGCTGACTTGGCAGATAGAAATTGTGAGAATAGATCACTCTGCCTAAACGCTGTTGAAACTGAAATTTCAAACTATGGGTGAGCTTCCTAGTTGAACAACATTATACATAAATCCATGTTCAGTAAAATGAATATTTTTGGATCTGTGGATGATATATATTTCATGGTGAATTTCGATTGGCATATGTATTGCTAATTTTTAATGTCTCTGTGTGTGTGTGTGTGTGTGTATGTATATATATATATATATATATATATATATATACACACACACACACACACACACACACTAAATTTTTTTAAAATATAAAATATATGTGTCTTATTATACACTCCCTAAATTCATTCATATTCATGTATGTGGATTTAGAGTTAACATTTCACAAGATTATTCACAGAAATATTCATCCACCTGAAATACATATTTTTTTTCCTAGAAATGAAAAATAACTTCAGTGAATGGTGGATACAAATCCTAATATTTCTACAATAATTGATCCAGTTTGTCATCAATGCAAGTAGATTCCTATGGGACATGATGTGTATTTTGATGTTCATTCTTATTCACCACTGGTATGTTACAATTTCTTCAGTTTATGCACATTATAGGATATATATTTCATCCATACGTTAGCAAAATTATAGGCGTTTGTTTCACTTTCAATCATTTTCTGCTTTAGAACACATGTAATCCTCCATGTTTCTTGACTGGTTTTTTCATGAGACTTCATTCCAAACATATTATTTTCGATTTCCATAATCATATTTGAAGCAAAACTCACACACCCTTCATGATAAACTATAACCCTAATATTACTATTAGATGTATAACTGGTTGGAATGAATGATTGTATATCAATATAAGATTTCTTATATATTTTCAGATATCAAATCAATCCATTATTTAAAGTGGAACCAGTTATATTATTTATTCACACTATTGTCTATTCATGCATTGTCTCTATATTCATAGACACAGAGTACACCTCTTTGTAAACCCAATACTAATTTATACGTCTTCAAAATTTTGCTCCCAGTAATGGTGGAAGAAGTACTCATGTCATCTGATCTACATATACATTTTATCACAGTAATATTCTGGACACAAAAAGAAATGGTCACACTTATGTTTGCACCAAAGCCTAAATGTAAAGTGAACATGGATTACTAAAACCATCCATATCAAGTTTGGCTAATGCTCTCAAAATTCAATCCTATTTGTGACAACATATTTGTTTCTTGCTAAGATTATATATTCAAACTCAACCCTGTTGAAAATATCTAATCCTATCTCTCACTTTATACTTTTCCTGATTTCATAATGTCTCTATTTATATCAGCTTTCCTACATACTTTCCGCAGTTCATCATTGTGACTGACTCTTCAATTGTGCTGACACTTACATTCACACTCTAATCCAAACCCTATTGCTAAGAAACTTTTGTTCCAAATCCTATACTCACTCTTCTTCTTAAACCTACTGACTATCTTCCTAATCCTACCCATTATCCCTTTTTGACTGGATGTTCTCTTATACATTCAATAATCCAAGGTACAGGGTCTAATGCCATTGTATATCGATCTATCTCAGACATCTGTGCAGAACATAATTCAACGCTAAGTATCACAATCAAGGGCCCATCCCCATTCTGCGCTTCAAATCTTACTTAGATTTCTGTTTTCATACATATATTTCACCTATATATACTTATAAATGTCGCAGGTTCCCAGTACCATTATTCATCCAGCAGAATGATTCCTAATTCAAATTGAACATATTATTAACCCTAACCATACACTGTTCCCTCAATCTAACTTTACAGAAGAGCAGGGACAGAGTTGGTCTTACAATACAGGAATGTAGGGGATCTTCCACCTCCTGAGAACCTCAAGGTCCATGCAGAAATGATCCCTGGAGAAGATGTAGACAACTATGAAGGACCTGAGAGAGCAAAAGTCAGCTTCCATGGAAAACAACCTGGTCAGGATGAAGGGTTGTTTATGAATCAGCCTCTCTCTTCTTAATGTAGAGAAGATGGACCAAACCAGGTTGGTGTGGAGAGCTCTTCCTAGGTGCCTATGGTTGATATACCATTCTACCTTGTGAAAGTGTCACAGAAAGTAGGGGCAGCCTCCATCTCATGGTAGTCTTGGAAGCAACTGTTAGGACAAAGTGGTTACCAAGGCAGTGATCTGATTCAGTTCCTTAAGGAAGTGACCTCACCTCACTTCTTTGTTGATGGAACTCTCTGAACTTGGTATCCAAGAAGCCAGGCACCAAGAGGCAGTCCCAGTCCCAGTGGTCTCACTTGTTTGGACTTACCAAGGACAGAGTCAGTCATTCTTGCTACCTACTGATGTGAGGACGGCCAAAACCAGGAAAGCTCTGAAGAGGGGCTTTTCCTGAGAAAGTAGGTAGTGGCTCACTGCTGGCTCCTGACAACTTCACAGAGTTGGCCAAGGAGACCAGATCTGAGACAGGACAGGCCATTTGATTGGAACATAGTATGGCCCACCAGTCAGAGGACACTCCGGATAGTCACAGACCTACTTGGGGGAAGGAGGTGTCTTTGTGGGTGTGGGTGTGGGTTTGTGGTTTTGTATCATATTCTGAGAATAGGTAGGAATGGCGGTTTGTTTGGTTTGGAGGGAACTGTTTCTAGTAAGTCATTTGACAAGGCGAGTGTTTCTATGTCTGTTTATACCACTGTGTCCCTGGTTGTAGACATTAGAAAAGAAAATGCATCAATTGGTGAGTCCTGTCTAGTAGAAAGCTTCTCAGCTTTCTTCCTGCCCAATTCATGAATGGACTGCGGCTTGACTTATCGATGGGGAACACCTGCTAACTTCTTAAGTTCCTGTTTTCTTCCTGAATTGTGTGCACTCTCCAGAATAGGCTCATAGTTTTGTGTCAAATATATGTACCACCTCAAATCTCTTTGACATGGCCATGTACTGGATAGCTGAAGGGAATGGCGAGCATCTCAGAAAGCTCAGATATCAGTGAGACCAGGAATGCCTCATTGGAAAAACCCTGCTTTGGACATTTTGCTTAACGATTCTTCTGTTGCCCTGAAAGTCAGGAAGGTCTTTGCATCAGGTGTGTCATGTGGGAGTGTTTTGGTTTTAATTGTGGTCATTTTTGTGGCCGTTGGAAGACATGGCTATGTCCACCTGGGCTTGAACCCTTATGTGATTCCCCTTAGAGACTGAGTTCTGGAACTGACCTCAAAGAAGTATTGCCATGTATTGTGTTGGGATTTTAGGAGGCCACGCATGAGAGTCGCCCTTGGAAACTGAGATCTAGGCCCAGGGAGGCTTTCCGAAGAGCACTGGAAATCTCAGGAAGGACATCACATAATTTTATTCTTAAAGACTTGGCAGCCATCGTTGCAAGTCAAAACACACATGGACCTCACATTGTAGACCTCAAATGCCTGGCTTAATGTGACCTTTTAGACTGTCTTTGGGAAGCCTTGCCTGTTAGAATTCTCCAGAGCTTTCATTGAAATGAGCTTCTTCTCCATTTAATGGTTCCTGAATAAATTGAAACCCACAGTGCCTTCAACTTCATCCATGAAAAATGCCTAGATAAATATCATTAAAGTTTGGAAATTCCCATCACCTGGTGGCACTGGAGAACCTTTAGGTGTCCTATTGCTGATCATGAATGTACCAGACAGTACCTTGATTGACTGGGTTTCATGAAAATGGTGTAGAACAGAGATGCCAGTAACTTGGAGCCTGATGAGTAGTCGGCCTAGAGCAGTGGTGTGCAGGTGTGTGTTAAAACATCTGTGGTGGGCTGATGTGGATATGCCATTGGCTTTCAAATGCCTTGTGACTGATATGGTGCAGCTCCCATACCCTTGTATGTAAAGGCATCTTGTTATATGGACAGGTTGCAGGGCAATGTTTAGAATCAGATTGCTGTGGTCAAGGGGGCAAGCTATGTGGGATATAAGCCAGGTTGGTGCATTCTCCTGCAGACCCTTACCCACCACACGTGACAGAACTCCCTCCATCACTGTATCCCAGTTGAACTTCTCGTATTTTGTGAAGCAAATACCAAACTCCCAGTGAAGCTGCAAGAAACACCACGAAAAGTGGAGGATGACCAAATGGCTTCACAGTCCACACTGCAAGACACTTAGCCCCCAGTGGCAACAGTTTACCTATAAAGAGAGAATTCAGCCCTACTGCTTCATGTTCATAGGAAAAAAAGAAACCATGTCCTCCAGGTCATATAGATGCAGACCCAGCTTTGATGGTCTCACTACAAAGGAAGCTAAAGCTCCTGTCATCAACATATATTTCAGGTGCCCAATCTCAGAGGCAGTTTCTCAAGAAGTCTTTAGGCCAGCAGAGCTCCATGTTTTTGGAGTTTTTACCCTGTCCTTTACTTTTGGAAACTCCTCTACAACCTCAAAGGTTGTGAACTCCTGAGCATTTTCCATTACCGATATGTATTCACAGATTTCTAACTCTTCTCCTCTAATTATGTCTTACTTGGAGTGAAGGAAATGTCAAGGCATTGTTCTGAATGAGACTGGGAAGATTTTTAGGTAGCACATATTTGCCTACACATTGGATTCATTTTCCAATTTTCCATTCGAAATACTGAATCCCTGACTGTCAGGGGTAGAAGGAATTCTTCTTCAAAGAACAGCCTGACACTTACAAGAAACAGCCCCCAGGAGACATCCTGTCTGGAAGACATCCTGTAGCCATATATGTCCCTGAGACATCCTGTGGCCATCTTTCTTCCAGAAACATCCTGAAGTTATCTCACCTTGTGAAGACATCCAGGAACTGCTGATAAGAGAGCTTTCCCATATCCAGCATATTAATACCCATGTGTGAACAATAAAATTTTGCAGCTTGATCAGAACTCCTGTGTTGCTCTCATCTCTCATGCCTCTTGTCCCTTCATTCCTCCCAATCTAGGTTCGCTGACCACGTTGATGTGTCCTGCCGGCCGGGACATCTGGCGCCCACCGACTGGGGCTCAAGCCTTTGACTGAGGGGGAACCCCATCCTCCTTGAAGACTTGGTCAAGAGGAGCTCACGATCGCCTCAGCAGACACCACCCGGAGACATATCCAGGAGGAAGGTGGGGATGATGCACGGTGAGTGACGCACCATGTGACAAGCAGTATCGTCACATGATTTGTTTATTTCAGGCCTCAAGGAGTCCTTCAAGACATGAGGGGCACATGTTAAGAAAAAGGACTTAAAATTTTTCTTTTCATACATAGGAGAATTGTGTCCATGGTTTCCTCTTGAAGGGACCATTGATGGCAAAAATGGCTTAGAGTAGGAGACTGTTTAAAAGATTATTATGAATCATTTGGCCCAGAAAAAAAGCCAGTTCCCACCTTTTCTTACTGGAACTTAATTAATGAAATTCTTAAAAGTTTTCGCTTTGACAATGGTACCTTCCAACTTGTCAGGATTGGGGAAGAGTATGCAAAAGACCTCTCGTCCCCCCTCTGCATGCCCATCATTAGTATAGACATAGACCCTTCTCAGTCTTCCCAGGACCCTGAGAACCTTCCTGGTCCCCCTCAAAATACGACCCTAATTAATAAGGCTCCAATGATTAAAAACCACCTTTATCCAGTTTTAAATCCCAGAGACACATTGACCCCTGGGGAGGACGCTATCTTGGAGAAGGAAGCAGCTCTCTACCATTCAGAACACCCGCGACCTCTCAGGACCCTGCCACAGCCTATAGGATTTACCAAGCGAAGGTGAAAGCACCTATGTAAAACATCTTGCCTTTGAAAATGCCAACCCAGCATGTCAGAATGTTCTTCAACCACATAAGGATAAAGGGAAGCTTTCTGAAGTTAATAGACTCTGTGCAGACGTGGGTGCAGCCCATGCCATGGGTCTGGCTTTAGGGACCGCCTTTACCAAGGCCTTTCACAATCCTGGCTCACGTACTTGCTTTACTTGTAAACAACCTGACCATTTTGCATGTGAGTGTCCCACAGGCAAACAAAGACTAGAAATAGCGTCTCCTCAAACTGGGGCTTAACCGCCCCCAGCTACCCTTTTCCATAGAAGTGGTAAAGGTCATCACTGGGCCAGTGAGTGTAGATCTAAGACAAATGCCCTCAGACAGCCTATTTCTTCCTACTTCTCGGGAAACTCCCTGTGGGGCCAGCCCCCGGCCACAACATCCCCCACGACAAACACAGGAGCAATAAGGTTTGTTCCCTCCTAAACTCCCAATCTACCACAAAATCCTTCTCCACAATTGCCTCCCTCCAGCTAGCCACCCCAGGCAGCACAAAATTGGACCTCTGTGCTGCCACAAATACAATATTAGACCCAATGCAAGGGCCCCAGATAATACCCAATGAAATTATGGGTCCCCCTCCATCTCATACATGTGCCCTTAATCTTGGAAGAGCCTCCACTACCATACAAGGTGTTCAGGTCTTCGTTGGCATTAATGATAATGATTTCACTGGAGAAATAAAAATACTGGCCACTGCTATTAATGGAGTTGCCGCCATCCCAGCAGGAACAAGACTTGCACAATTAATTCTCCTTCCCTTGGATTCAGGAGGCATTTCCAAAACCCAAACCTACCTCGGGGGACTGCCTTCTTGGGCTTCTCTGATGTGTATTGGGTTCAGCCCATTTCTCACAATAGACTCACCCTTACCTTACTTACTGAAGGAAAGGAATTCCAAGGAGTTCTAGATATTGGAGCTGATGCCACAATTATTTCTCAAAAATACAAGCCATCAGGTTAGCCCCTCACTCCATCCTTGACTGACCTTAAAGGGATAGGAAAATAAAAAAATCCTCTGGTCAGCTCTAGGTCTATTAGCTGCACTGATAAAGATGGTAATAAGTCAACTGTCACTCCTTTCGTTGATTCTGACCTCCCTGTTAACGTATAGGGAGGAGATATTTTGAGTTATTGGAAGTTATTCTCGCCAGTCCCAATTCCATGGTGACTCATCAAATGCTTCCTATGAATTTTGTTCCTGGTACAGGCCTGGGGATACTGAAACAAGGACTGGTGGAGCCTATACAACCCATACAAAAACAAATACATGTGGACTTGTGTATTCAGATTTTTAGTGTCAGTCCCTGACCCTCCTGTACCCCATGCAGATAAAATTATTTGGGAGACTCAGACTCCTGTGTTGGAGAATCAGTGGCCCCTTACCCAAGAAAAACTTGGAGGCTGCCTCCACGTTAGTGCAGGAACAGCTCGCAGCCGGCCATGTAAAGCCCTCAACCTCATCATGGATTACTCCTATTTTTATTATCAAGAAAAAATCAGGCAAGTGGTGCCTTTTACAATATTTGTGTGCCATTAATAAAGTTATGCGCCCGATGGGAGCACTACAGCCAGGCATTCCCACACCAGTGGCGATTCCAAAAAACTATTGTAAAATGGTTATTGACTTAAAAGATTGCTTTTTTACCATTCCTTTACATCCTGAGGATAGACCCTATTTTGCCTTTAGTCTCCCTCACATTAATTTTCAGGGCCCTATGCAGAGATTTCAATGGAAGGTTCTTCCCCAAGGTATGGCCAACAGCTCTAGTCTTTGCCAAAAACACGTTGCTCAAGCAGTAGACCCTGTGAGAGAGCGATGAGCACAAAATTATATTTTACATTATATGGATGATTTGCTAATTGCTGCACCTAATACCCATGACCTTAATAATTGTTACTTGGACTTTTACAAAACCTCACTACCTTGGGACTACAGATAGCTCCAGATAAGTTTCAAACACAGGACACTTATACCTATTTGGGCCTTAAACTTCAAGATAATCAGATCCAAATTCCTAAAATACAACTATGTGTGGACCATCTTCACACACTTAATGATTTTCAAATATTACTGGGGGATATTCAATTGCTAGGAACATATTTAAAATTACCCACTTGTGTACTTTTGCCCCTTAATGATATTTTGATAGGTGATTCCCACCCCTCCTCCCCTCAAAAGCTTACTCCCGAGGCATGACATGCATTAAACCAAGCCACAGAAGCCATTGCCCAAAAGTTTGTTACACAAATTTCTTATAACCTTCCTCTGGTTCTGGTTATTTTCCACACTCCTCATACACCCACAGGAATATTTTGGCAGCGAGATCCACATTTTAAAAATAAAGGCTGCCCCTTGCTTTTGGTCCTTGTATCCACCACATCCTCCAAGGTTATTACTGTTTATCTTGCTCAGGTAGCTTCTCTTATTTTTAAAGGTCGTTTGCTTTCTCGACAACATTTTGGCAAAGACCCTGATAATATTTTAATTCCATATACTAAGGACCAAACCCTTACTACAATTTTTACTAGAGACATGGATCAATGGGGTATTGCCCTATCAGGCTTTTTGGGAACAATTCATAACCACATCCCCAATGACCCCGTTTTAAATTTTTTCCAGTTACATTCATTTATTTTTCCCAAAATTACTCAAAATGCTCCCATTCCTCAAGAACTTACTGTCTTTACAGATGGTTCCAGTAATGGCCGTGCAGTCTTTGTTGTCAATAACAAGCCTACCGCCTTTGATAGTGTCTATCAGTCAGCTCAGTTTGTGGAATTGTTCACCATAACACAAGTTTTCATAAAGTTTTTTTGATAATCTTGTTAATATTTATACAGACAGTGCCTACATTGCTCATTCTGTGCCCCTGCTGGAGATTTCACCCACCATTATGGCTTCTTCCAATTCCCCCTTTCTGTTTCACCAGCTTCAGCAGCTAATTGAGGCCAGAAAACATGCATTTTCCTTAGGACACATCATGACACACTCTGACCTTCTGAGCCCTCTAACACAAGGTAATGCCCAAGCTGATGCAGCAACACGTTCCATCTTTCCAATTTTTGTTGGCCCCATTCAAAAGGCCATGGAGTTACAAAATCTTCACCATCTAAATTCCCAGAGCCATCGATTACTTTGGAAAATTACCAGGCAACATGCATGAGAAATAGTAAAAGCATGCCCTGGTTGCACTGTCTCCCTCCCCATTCAACACTTGGGAGTTAACCCCCGAGGATTACAGCCCAATCAGGTTTAGCAAATGGATGTTATTCATTTTCCTGAATTTTGAAAAACCAAATATATATACGTTTCTATAGATAACTTCAGCGGCTTTAGTTTTGCATCACCACATTCTGGAGAGGCTACCAAAGATGTCCTTTCCCATCTTGTTTCAGCCTTCTTCGTAATGGGTAAACCAATACATATTAAAACAGATAAATGTCCTGCATATACCAGTGCCAAGTTTAAACAGTTTTGTGCTACCTTGCAATTTTGTCATACTACTGAAATTCCATACAACTCTCAGGGCCAAGGCATGTGGAACTTGCCCAGCTTAGCTTAAAGACTTGGCTATCCCGTCTTAAGGCTTCCGCCCTTGTATTTACCACTCCCAGGGATCGCCTTAACCATGCATTATTTGCCCTTATTTTTCTTACCTTAGACAGTGAAGGCCATTTGGCCACAGACAGACACTGGCATCATTCGTCCAATTCTGTTCGCTCGCCTGTTATGTGGTGCAATCCCATTACAAATAAATGAAAACGCCCAGATCCTATCCTCATCAGGGGATGAGGCTCAGCTTGTGTTTTGGACCAAGAGCAAGCATCCCCAAGATGGTTACCAGAATGCCTGGTTAAACAGGTAAATTACTTACCTCAACCCAGGGACGGAGGCCCTCCCCCTGAGGACAAATTTTCCTCCATTTCAGATACAGCCAACAATCTGTGCGAGGATCCTGCTTAAGGCACTTCTGCTGAACAGGTTTGAACTCGGAGGCCTTGGACCTCCAATTTCCA